>NC_134267.1:82446127-82746127 GCF_031893055.1 Leptodactylus fuscus
GTCTGGTTTGCTCAGGTGGCTTAGCCATGCTTGGTGGTGGTAGGAGTCGGGCTTGCTCACCTGGATGTGTGCCTGGAAAGCTAGCGCCCTCTTCTGTATGGTGAGCCATAGGGGGAGTCTGCCTAGCTCTGCCCTGCAGGCTATGTTGGTGGTGTTGCGATGGACATGGAGCAGGTATTTGCAGAACTCCAGGTGGAAGTTCTCTGTTGGGCTGGAATCCCACTTTGACTGGTCTGGGTAGGTGGCTGGGCCCCAAACTTCACTGCCATAGAGAAGGATCGGGGTGATGACTGCGTCAAATATCTTCAGCCAGACCCTCACCGGTGGTTTGAGGTGGTACAGTTGTCTTCTGATGGCGTAGAAGGTTCTGCAGGCTTTTGCTTTCAGGGTTTCTATTGCTGCTTTGAAGCTTCCTGATTGGCTGAGCTCCAGCCCCAGGTAGGTGTAGTTGTTGGTTTTCTCCAGTGTGGAGCCGTTCAGTGT
Organism: Leptodactylus fuscus; assembly: GCF_031893055.1. NCBI lineage: Eukaryota > Metazoa > Chordata > Amphibia > Anura > Leptodactylidae > Leptodactylus > Leptodactylus fuscus. The sequence goes on from NC_134267.1 coordinate 82,446,611, forward strand.
GAATTGTGGGGTGGTGGAGGCTTTATTGTGGCCCTTCTTCTGAAATACCATGATTTTGGTCTTCTTCTGGTTGATGTGTAGGGCCCATGTGGTGCTGAATTTTTCCAGCACTGACAGGCTTTCTTGGAGGTCTTTCTCGGTGGGGGCCAGGAGTAGGAGGTCATCGGCATACAGCAGGAACTTCACCTCTCGATTGTTCAGGGTGAGGCCTGGGGTTGGTGAGGCCTCCAGGGCTGTAGCCAGTTCATTGATATAGATGTTGAAGAGCGTTGGGCTCAGGCTACAGCCTTGTCTGACCCCTCGGGCCTGTTGGAAGTATGCGGTCCTTTTCCCATTCACCTTCACACTGCACTGGTTTCCGGTGTAGGAGCTCTTGATGACGTCGTACGTTCTTCCTCCTATTCCACTCTCTAGGAGTTTTAGAAGTAGGCCTGGGTGCCATACTGAGTCGAACGCCTTCTTAAAGTCCACGAAGCAGGCGAATATCTTGCCTCTTCTGGTGTTGTGGACGTGTGTCTTGATGAGGCTGTGCAGGGTGTAGATATGGTCTGTGGTGCGGTGGTTTGGCATGAACCCTGCTTGGCTCTTGCTGAGGACCCCGTGTTGTGTGAGGAAGGTGAGGATTCTGTTATTGATGATGCTGTTGAACAGTTTCCCCAGCGTGCTGCTGACGCAGATCCCTCTGTAGTTGTTGGGGTCATATTGGTCCCCATTCTTGTAGATGGGGGTTATGAGCCCTTTGTTCCAGTCTTCGGGGAAGTATCCAGCATTGAGCACGAGGGTGAATAGCTTTGCCAGTGCCGCGTGTATTGCTGAAGGGCTGTATTTGATCATCTCTGGTAGGATGCCGTCAGGGCCACTGGCCTTTTTGCCTTTCAGCAGGGCAATTCTTTCCTGTATATCTTTTATGGTGATTGGTGAGTCCAGAGGGTTCTGGAAGTCTTTGATGACTTTCTCCATGTCCCTCAGTTTGGTGATTATCTGTTGCTGTTCTGGAGTTAGTTCTTCTTCTGGGATGTTTTTGTAGAGACCTCTGAAGTAGTTGAGCCAGATATTGCCATTTTGGATGTGGAGAGAGTTTTTCTTGGGCTTTGTGCCCATGTGGTGCCAGGTCTCCCAGAATGAGCTGTCCTGGAGGGAGTCCTCTAGTTGCTCGATTTTGTGGGAGAGGTATCTCTGTTTCTTCTCTCTGAGGGTGCCCTTGTATTGCTTGCATAGATTGTTGTAGGCTTCCCTCACCTCCTTGTTGTTGGGGTCCCTGTGTTTTTGGTTGGAGGCTGTTCTTAGGGTATGGCGTAGTGCTCTGCAGTCGCTGTCGAACCATTTGTGGGACTGTTTGTTGGTTTGTCTTATGGATTTGGTTCGTTTCAGGCCTGCTAGTTCTGCTGTGGTCTGTAGGATGTACTTGAGATCCTTCACAGCTCTGGTGACTCCCTGTTGGTCTGGCTGATAGGTGTTTGTATGGAAGTTTGTGAGCAGTGTCTTGATTTCGGGTCGGTTGGTTGCGTTGGTATATTCTATGGCCTGGTGGTTGGCCCATTTGAAATGTCTTGGTAAGTTGTAGAGGCCGGACTGTTGGGGCTCATGTGTGGGTGTTTTGTTCATGGTTCTCATGTATAGTAGGATCTGGTTGTGGTCTGATAGATGGGAGTCAGGTGCGATTGTGAAGTCTTCAATGTCTGACAGGTCTGCGTCTGTAATGGCATAGTCCACCACGCTGTTGCCCACTTGAGAGTTTAGTGTGAAGCGTCCTCTGGGATCGCCTGTGGTACGTCCGTTTATTATGTACAGTCCTAGGCTTCGGCACATGTTCAGCAGTTGTCTCCCACTCTTGTTGACAATTCTGTCTTGGCTGTTTCTTCTTGTCTGTGTGGGTTCTGGGTGGTGGATCTCACTACCGTGCGTATGTGGGTTGTCGTCAGGAGGCAGGTAGTCTATCTCTGTGCCTGTCCTTGCATTCAGGTCTCCGCATATTAGTACTCTGCCTTTGGGTTGGAAGTGGACGGCTTCCCTTTGTAGGACCTCGTAAGTGTCGGGGTCGTGGTAGGGAGACCCTGGTGGGGGCATATATACTGCACAGAGATAGATGTCCTGCTGGCCGCTGAGGATGGAGCTGCTTATTTTTATCCATATGTGATTAGTTCCACGTTTGGTAGCTTTTACGTGTTCTTTGAGCTCCTCCTTGTACCATATTAGTATGCCTCCTGAGTGGCGGCCATGTTTGGTGGTCTTATTTTTCTGGGCGGGCACTGAGAGTTCCTTGTAGCCCATGGGTGTTAGGGACTCGTCATCTGCCCGGGTCCATGTCTCTAGGAGGATTTGAATGTCTATGTTTTTTAGTCTGTCTATGAAGTCTGGATCTTTTGATTTAGATCCAAAGGCTGAGGCGTTCAGCCCTTGTATGTTCCAACTACTAATAGTTAGTGATTTCATCTTCAGTGTGTAAACCTTGTAATGAGCTGTCCTGCAGAGGACGGGCTGGGTTCTTGGTTGGTAGCAGTGTGGCCAGGTATTGGTTTATGTGCATTGCTGTTGTGGCCATTGTAGTGACCGCATGCTCTATTCTCTTTATTGTCTCTATGTCGGTGCTCTGGGTTGCTCTGGTTGGCTTTTTCTTGATAGGTGGCATCTTTGGGGGGTTCTGTCTTGGATATTGGCGGTTGTCGGGTATTATTTCCATGGTTCTTTGTCTTGTTTGTTGTCTAGGCCCGGGGTCTCTGTTGAGCACTAAGTCTTTGAATTCCTTCGCTAGGAGGCTGACGCCATGTTTATTGAGGTGTTTGTCATCATATAGGTGACGCTTATCTATGGAGGGGTGTTGTGCCAGGGTGATGCCTGGTGTTTGTCTGATTCTGGTCGCCAGCTCTTTGTTGATCCCCATGATGGTAGCTTCAGAGATGTCTTCTCGTGGGAGCAGAGATGACAGGATGATACTACTGTCTGGGAACTGTTGCTTTGCTTTCTCTGCTAGTTGGACCAGTTGGCCCGCTATCTGTTGGGGCTGGTCAGAGAGATCTTCTGTGCCTGTGTGTATGACAATGTGTTTCGGGGTAGTGAAGAAAGGCTTGCAAATGACAGTATTGGCTTTTTCAATGGTTGGGCTGTGGATTTTCTTGACTCTTTGCCGTGGGAAGAGCTTTCTTGTATTAATGTACTTGCCATTGGAGTCTATGATCAGGACTATATCTGGGTTTGAGGTTTTTGTTATAGTTTTCGTTGTTTGGGTTCTCTCTGGCTCTATGTCTGGGGTGATGGGCAGTTCTGGACTTTCTTGTGATGTGTGAGGCATTTCTGGCTTATCGATACCTTGATCAGAGACTGTTCTGTTTTCCTCCCCCTCTTCCTTAGATCTTATCTCTTGTGTCTGTAGTTTCAGGCCTGATAACTCTTCCTTTAGATCTGTGATTTCTTGTAGGCACTGCGTCATTTTATCCCACAGCTTGACATTCTCTTGCTGGCAGGCTGCTATCTCTTTTCTCAGATTTGTGTTTTCCTGGATAAGTTTGTGGATGGCTTTTGTGTCACCATTTGTGCTGGACAGTTCGTTGACATTACAGTTTCTATTATAATTGTGTTTATAGATAGTAAAATCTCTCTCCAGCCGGGATACAGTCTCTGTGAGGGACTCCAGTGAGAAGTGTGAGGAGTCGGGGGAGGGCTTGCTGGCTTGTGTACTGGCAGTGTTGGGGGATGTCACGGGTAATTCACCTGAGTCAGTGGGTGATCCTGTGTCTGTGCCCCTTTTTAGTTGTGCCTGATTTTTGATCTCTGGGAATTTTTCTATATATTGGTGAAGCCTATCTTCTCTTCCTTGAATCATTAAAGTCCCATTAGAAAAAATCGATGTTGTGAGAATCACTTCGCCGGCCCCTTGTGGGTTTTTTATTCTGATTGTTATTTTGCCTGTATCTGCCTCTTCTGTTGTTGTACTCTTGTAGCAGTCACATATTGCATGCTGCCAGGCTCTTATATAATCGGTGTGCATAATGAGGTTCGTCATTCTTTGGTTTGATGTGTAATCGGCAAACAGGGTCTCAGCATGGGCTCTGAGGAGATCTTTCTTTGCATATATATACTGTGTATATATATATATACATATATATATATATACACAGTATATATATATATATATATATATATATACAGTATATATATATATACACAGTATATATATATATATATATATATATATACACAGTATATATATATATACACAGTATATATATATATATATATATATATACACAGTATATATATATATATATATACACAGTATATATATATATATATATATACACAGTATATATATATATATATATACACAGTATATATATATATACACAGTATATATATATATACACAGTATATATATATATACACACAGTATATATATATATACACACAGTATATATATATATACACACAGTATATATATATATATACACAGTATATATATATATATATACACAGTATATATATATATATATGTGTCTCTCTCTCTCTCTCTATCTATCTATATCTATATATATATATATATATATATATATATACTGTGCATATATATATATATATATATATATATATATATATAGTGTGTGTGTGTGTGTGTGTGTGTGTGTGTGTATGTATATATATATATATATATATATATATATATATATACACACACACCAACACTGTCACAAACAGTGTGCTATGGTGGATTAGGATGTAGAGATGAGCGAACACTAAAATGTTCGAGGTTCGAAATTCGATTCGAACAGCCGCTCAATGTTCGTGTGTTCGAACGGGTTTCGAACCCCATTATAGTCTATGGGGAACAGATACTCGTTAAGGGGGAAACCCAAATCCGTGTCTGGAGGGTCACCAAGTCCACTATGACACCCCAGGAAATGATGCCAACACCTCTGGAATGACACTGGGACAGCAGGGGAAGCATGCCTGGGGGCATCTAACACACCAAAGACCCTCTATTACCCCAACATCACTGCCTAACAACTACACACTTTCCACATTCAAAAAAACCTCTATCAAAGTGGGAAAATACCTGGAAACCTTCTTTACTCCCCAAATGGATGGACACAAACCCCAATTTAAGCTCAACAAACAGTAACAACCACCCCTTTAAATCACGTTCCCCATGACAACCACAAATGGAATAGGCAATGGGAATTCCAAAAGCCCTCACCCTTAACTGTCATTTTGAGTGTGTGTGTGTGTGTGTGTGTGTGTGTGTGTGTGTGTGATGTGGTAAGACCTTCCAAAATTCACTTTTCTAGCCCTTAACATGAGCCCTTCCAAACAAAGTTACATGACCTTAAGCTGAGCTACCAGCAGAGATTGAGGCCCTTGGCATGAGTAGAGCCTTGCACCAGCAGTGTTTTTGGCACTTAGGGTGAGTTGAGCCTTGTACCAGCGTGTGTCCCTTAACATCAGGCGGGCCCTAAGTTCTGCGCTTTGCACAAAAGTTCCACATTAACTAGGCTGAATGGTACAAAGATTAGTAGGCCCGAGAACCAGGAACAGGTCTTGCAATGGCTGTCGGATAACGCTTAAAGCACATTGTCCACCAGCCAGTCAGCCTCTACCTCCTCTTACCCAACAGTCTTGTCCTCCTTCCACCCAAAATTCCCAATCTTCTCAGAACAATAACCCCAACTGTCCCTGCTCCCCAGAGCTGTTCTCCCTTCCTTTGACTGTACCGCAACCTGCCCCTCCATTTCGCGATTCCACGGACCTAACAGACGAGTATCTGTGTCCAGATGCTCAAACACTAGAGTCTCCTCCATTCCATCTCCGGTCGATTTGGTGGCGGATGACCAGCAACCCACCCTCATCGACGACGATGAGACGCAGTTGCTGTCAGGGCAGCCAGTTGACATGCGCATTGTGCAGGAGGAGGAGGCGAGACAGGAGTTGGAAGAGGAGGTGGTGGACGACGAGGACACCGACCCCACCTGGACAAGGCAGATGTCAAGCTGGGAAAGTAGTGTGGATGTTGAGGCAGGTGCAGCACCAAAAAGGGTAGCTAGAGGCAGAGACATGTCCAGAGGCAGAGGTCAGCTGCTTTGCCGAAGCCAGGCCAGACCCGGAATGTCCGAAGATGTTCCCTTTTGTACCCAGCCCAGAAAAACTCCCCCATCGAGGGCACGTTTCTTGAAGGTGTAGAGTTTTTTCAAGGAATGCGCCGAGGACAGATATAGTGTCGTCTACACAATTTGCCTCTCGAAATCGAGTAGGGGCCCTGAGAAGAGCAACCTGTCCACCACTTCAATGCACCGTCATTTGGAATCCAAGCAATGGAATCAGTGGCAGGCAGCAACGGCAGGACAAACGTCGCCCGCCGTTCATGCCACTGCCTCTGCTCACAGTGCTGGCGATGCACTCCAGAGGACGAGCCAGGACATCACTTCATCTGCCTCCGCCACTTTGTTGACTTCTCCCTCATCCTCCCCTGTTTCTGTCTTATCTCCTTCTCCTGCACCATCAAAGGCACCATCAGGCGCTTCTTTACAACAACCCACCATCTCTCATACATTGGAGCGCCGGCAGAAATACACCGCTAACCACCCACCCACGCAAGCCTAGAACGCCAACATCGCTAAACTGCTGGCCCAGGAGAGGTTGGCGTTCCGGCTTGTTGAAACTCCCGCCTTCCCGGACCTGATGGCAACTGTGGCACCTCACTATGCCGTCCCTAGCCGTCTCAACTTCTCCCGGTGTGGCGTCCCCGCCTTGCACCAGCACGTGTCACTCAACATCAGGTGGGCCCTTAGTTCCGCGCTTTGCTGCAAGGTCCACTTGACCACCGACACTTGGACAAGCGCCTGTGGTCAGGGATGCTGCAGTGCTTATCTTTAATGACAGGCAGGGTGAATGTGGTGGAGTCTGTTCCCCGGGTGCAAACTGGGGTGGCCTATCTCCTCTCCCAGGCCAAAATTCATGGCAGGAGTAGACTGAAACCCTACGACGCTGCAACCTCCACCACAGCTACTAGCGGCAAACGCTAAAACACTGGTGTGGGGAGACGTCAGCAGGCGGTGCTGAAGCTCATCAGCTTGGGGGACAGACAGCACAGTGCCTCCGAGGTCAGGGATGCCATCCTGGCTGAGATGGCATTTTTTTTTCCCTGCTACACCTGGGGCCTGGCATTTTTACGCCTGTGATAATGGCTGGAACCTGGTAGCGGCTCTGGAGCTTGCCAGCCTCCAACACGTTCCATGTTTGGCCCACGTCTAACCTAGTGGTGCAAAGTTTTTTAAAAACATACCCAAATGTACCGAAGCTACTGTTGAAAATGCGGCGCTTGTGCGCCCACTTTTGCAAGTGCACAGGAGTCGCTGCTAGCCTAAAAACACTCTAGCAAGGCCTACATCTGTCCAAACACAGGCTGTTGTCCGTCATTCACACACGCTGAAACCCTACAATACCATATCTTGAGCAGGGTGTGTGAGCTGCACAGACCTTTGATGGAGTTCCATCTACAAAACCCAAGGGTTCCTCAAAGTCAGCAACCAAAGTTTCTGCACCATGAGTTTCCAGGGGTGGCAGAGTTATGGCTAGGGGAAGAGGCATGGATAGGGATGATGTCTAGGGGCAAAAGCAGTGTGGATGTGGAGGCAAGCTAAGCAGGAAAAACTGGGGGTACAAGCTAAGGCATGGACTGGGGTGATGTCTAGGGGCAAAAGCAGTGTGGATGTGGAGGCAAGCTAAGCAGGAAAAACTGGGGATACAAGCTAAGGCATGGACTGGGGTGATGTCTAGGGGCAAAAGCAGTGTGGATGTGGAGGCAAGCTAAGCAGGAAAAACTGGGGGTACAAGCTAAGGCATGGACTGGGGTGATGTCTAGGGGCAAAAGCAGTGTGGATTTGGAGGCAAGCAAAGCAGGGAAAATGGTGGCTAGAGGCAAAGGGATGTCCATAGGCAGCAAGGGCAAAGATGCAAAACTCTCCCGTTTCAAGAATTTTCCTGACTTGTTTCCCCACAAAACATTCCTGGGAGGAGGGCTGAAACACCACCCTCCTCCTCCTCCGCTGTTAGATTTACCCCAGCTACGAGCTGAAAACGCTGCAACACTGGTGTGGGGAGACGTCAGCAGGCTGGGCTGAAGCTCATCAGCTTGGGAGACGGACAGCACACTGCCTCTGAGGTCAGGGATGCCATCCTGGATGAGATGGCAATTTGTTTATCCCCGCTGCCCCTGGGGCCAGGTTTTTTAGCTTGTTGGAGGGCTCTGGAGCTTGCCAGCCTCCAACACGTTCCATGCCTGGCCCACATGTTCAATGTAGTGGTGCAATGATCTTTAAAAACATACCCCAAATTAGCTGAGCTAAGGGTGAAAGTGCGGCACTTGGACACCCACTTTCCCAAGTCTACAGTACCTGGAGCTAGCCGCAATACACTCCAGCAAGGCCTACATCTGCCTGAAGCACCTACTGTTGTACGAGGTCACCACACGCTCTAACCCTAGATACCGTATGTTCAGCAGGGTGTGTGAGCAGCAGAGACCTTTGATGGAGTACCAGCTACAAAACCCAAGGGTTCCTCAGAGTCAGCTCCCTCACTTTCTGCACCATGAGTTTCCATGGGTGGCAGACTTATGGCTAGAGGCACAGGCATGGATAGGGGTGATGTGTAGGGGCAAAAGCAGTGTGGATGTGGAGGCAAGCTAAGCAGCAAAAACTGGGGGTACAAGCAGCCGGTGACATCATCACTGACAAGCACAGCTGTCTGTCAGCTGACAGGCTGACTTTCACCAAAATGAACAGACAATGGATAGACTCATCATATACATGTCAGTTACATGACAAATTTAGTGCAATTTGCAAGTCCAAGATGGTTTGGAGATCTGCGGAGAGGAATCTCACCACCTCTTGCGGGTGCCATCATTTGGAAGGCAAGCCCTGGGCTCAGTGGGTGAGAGCAAGCGCAGGATAATCGTCGTTTGGCCTGGCGGCCACTGCCTCTTCCACTGTTGACAGGGCTGGCGCTGCAGTCCAGACCAGGAGCCAGGACACCTCCACATCTGCCTCTGACACTTTGGGGAGTTCACCCTTATCCTCACCTTTTCCTGCCATTTCTCCTTTTGCCCGCGCCATCATGCGCCTCTTCCCAGCAACTCCCCATCTCCCAAGCCTTTCATTTCATGCTAAAGTACAGCGCAACCCACCCACATGCCCAAGGCTTCAACGGCCTCATCTCAAGAAATCTGGCCCAGGAGATGTTGGAATCCCGGCTGGGGGACACTCTGCCCTTTTTGGGCAGAGTGTCTACTGCGCCACCGCACTGTGCCGTCCACACCAGCACTTTCCCCCAAACATGAGGCGGTCCCTAAATTCAGCGCTTAGCCCTAAAGTTCCATGTGACCAGTTACGAATGGACAAGTGCATGCGGACAGGGACGCTACCTTTCAATTTGGGCACAGTGGTTGAATGTAGTTGAGGCGTGGACCGGGTCGCAAAATGTGGTGGCCTGACTTGTCTCCCCACACAACATTCCTGGGAGGAGGGCTGAAACACCACCCTCCTCCGCTGTTAAATTGACCCCAGCTACGAGCTGGAAACGCTGCAACACTGGTGTGGGGAGACGTCAGCGGGCCGTGCTGAAGCTCATCAGCTTGGGGGCCAGACAGCACACTGCCTACAAAGTGAGTCATGCCATCCTCGATGAGACGGCAATGTGGTTTTTGCCACTGCACCTGGGCCCAGGCATGTTGTCATGTGTGATAATGGCCGTAACCTGGGATTGGCTCTGTAGCTTGGCAGCCTGCAACATATTCCATGCCTGGGCCACGTTTTTAACTCATTGCTGCTAATCTTTTGAAAAAGGTACCCCAATGTTCCTGAGCTACTGGTGAAAGTGTGGCGCTTGTGCGGATAGTTTTTAAAGTGTATAGTTGCCGCTGCTAGCCTCTATGCACTCCTACAACGCCTGTACCTGCTGGAACAACGGCTGTTGTGCGACGTCTCCACACTGCTGGCACTAAACATATCATGTGTTGAGCAGAGTGTGTGAGCAGCACAGACCTTTGATGTAGTTCCAACTCCAAAACCCTCGGGTTCGTCAAAGTCAACTCCCTCAGTTGCTCAACCATGAGTGGCCATGGGTGGCAGACTTATGTGAAATCCCATCCCATCCATTGCACTGGACACGAAACATTAGCATGCGCTCAGCACAACTTCGGATATGGCAGATGCGTTAAGCAGGGTGCAGGGTACAACACAGACCAGGCCCGAGCACCAGGAACAGGTGTTAGAAATACTGCAGCATCTGCCATTTCCTTCCAATTTTGGGGTTTTGGACCCGCCACCGACTTGTCTGGACCTAAGTGGGGATCATGAGACACAGTTGCCATCAAGGCAAGCTGTGGTCATGTGCGGTTTGCAGTAAGGGGGCAGTGCGCAATTGGAAGAGGAGTTGGTGGATGACGAGGCCACCGACCCCACATGGACAGGGGTGATGTCTAGGGGCTAAAGCAGTGTAGATGTAGAGGGAAGCTAAATCAACAAAAAACCTGGGTAGAAGCAAAGGCATAAACTGGGGTGATGTTTAGGGGTGAAAGCAGAGTAGATGTGGAGGGAAGCTAAGCAGCAAAAACAGTGGGTAGAAGCAAAGGCATGCAAAACTCTACCCTGTTGGAAGACTTATTCCTAGGTCTGGAACACGTTAATGGCCCCCCTGGACAAATTACTGCCACTCAGGGGCCTAGTGTCACCAGGAGGGACAAGTATAGGCGCATGTTGTGGGAATACCTGGCCGACACCAGCTCTGTCCTCTCCGATCCCTCTGTGCTCTACAGCCTAAACTTATTTTCTCATCTTTTTTTCTGAACTGCACATCTCTTGCCTGCTTCCTTTGGGATCTTAGAAATGGTGGTCCACTTCCACAGATGGTAACTTCAATAGACAGTGTAACGGGAGTAGCTGAGGGATCGCTGTCTTAACCACTTTTTGGCACAAAATTAACTTCCAAAGCCAAATATGGTGCAAGTATATGATGCAAGGACACCTACACACCTATCTCTGACACATTGGGGAGTTCACCCTCATGCGCCCTTTTGGCCTGCACCATCATGCGCCTCTTCCCAGCCACTCCACATTTCCCAAGCTTTTCATTGCAGGCAGAAGTACAATACAACCCACCCCCATGCCCAAGCCTGTAACAGCCTCATCGATAAACTGCTGGCCCTGGAGATGTTGGTGTTTGTTTATGCTTCTGGAGACCCAGGCCTTCCGTCAGCAGATGGCAGCTGGGGCACCTCCCTATGCTGGGCCTAGCCGTTACTACTTCTCTTGGTGTGCTGTCTCTGCCTTGCGCCTGCATGTGTCCCATAACATCAGTCGGGCCCAGAGCTCTGCGCTTTGCTGCAAGGTCCACTTGACCACCGACACATGGACAAGCGCCTGTGGTCAGGGATGCTGCAGTGCTTATCTTTAATGACAGGCAGGGTGAATGTGGTGGAGTCTGTTCCCCGGGTGCAAACTGGGGTGGCCTATCTCCTCTCCCAGGCCAAAATTCATGGCAGGAGTAGACTGAAACCCTACGAAGCTGCAACCTCCACCCCAGCTACTAGCGGAAAACACTGTAACACTGGCATGGGGAGATGTCAGTAGGCCGTGCTGAAACTGATCAGCTTGGGGGACAGACAGCACAGTGCCTCCGAGGTCAGGGATGCCATCCTGGCTGAGATGGCATTTTTTTTTCCCTGCTACACCTGGGGCCTGGCATTTTTGCGCCTGTGATAATGGCTGGAACCTGGTAGCAGATCTGGAGCTTGCCAGACTCAAACACGGTCCACGCATGGCCCACGTTTTCCAACTTGTTGGTGCCATGTTTCTTTGAAACCTACACCATTGTGCCTGATATACAGGTCAAAGTGGGGCCATTTTCGTAAGTGAGAACTAGCCTCTGCTAGGCAGAAAACATTCAGAGCACACTCCTCTCATCTTCGCACCGTTGGCTGGCGGAGGAAGACGAGGGGGTTGGAGTGGCATCTGATGTCCCTATCCCACACGAGGCTAGAGGGTGCACTTCAGTGCATCCCATTGCTTCACCACAAATGGTGTGAAGGGGAGTGGAAAATGGAGGAAATGGAGAGTGACCCTTACAGTTGGGGCCAGCAAAGGCATGCCAAGTAACACACTGGCACACATGGCTGACTTCATCTTGGGTTGCTTTTCAACACATATTTCACATCATGAAGAACAAATAATACTGGATTTTTTCAAGCCTCGAACCCCGGTCTAGGTCTAATGTCTGTTCCTTTCTTATATTAGGGGAGAGGGAAAAAAAATTACTTCAGTGATACGTTTAGCGTACATAGACTGACTATTAATGTGTATCCCACTTAGTGTTGTTAGGGTTACACACCGTCACAACCTGGCTAAAGCTTCTATAGCTGTTAATAAAGTCAACATAACTTTACGGTATCCAAAAAGACAGCTGGTACCGACAGAGAGCAAGACAAACGTCACCCAAAGCTGTGAGCTCTGAACACCCACAGTGACTTTGGCGTCATCATCATTATAAGGGAGTGGGTGGTAATAAATAACTTGGCAGTGCCTAAAACCCAAAAAGCTTATACAACTATATTTACATTAAGATACACAAATGAAACTTTTCAGTAGCATGTCATGAGACAAGCTGATAAGCTCTTCCTTTGTGCAGTGCTATTTGAAAGTTAAACGCTGCCTTTATTTTAATTCTGGAGAAGGTGCAGACATTAGATTTAGAACATGTTGTCTTCATTGTCCAAATCCTCTATATAGGTAACGCGTTTTTCGGGCCGAGCTGTCTGGGAACGAGCTGGTGCAGCACTGACAACCTGGGTGAATATGGCAAGAGCCTGAGATGTAGGGTGAATGAATCCCCAAATTATTTGTGGAATTCCCAGTGAGACAATGGCACTGTATACCAGTATTAAAAATTGTGGGTGCACATAACCCCCATATATTCTTTGAATTCCCAGTCAGACAATGGCACTGTATACCAGTATTAAAAATTGTGGGTGCACGTAACCCCCATATATTCTTTGAATTCCCAGTCAGACAATGGCACTATATACCAGTATTAAAAATTGTGGGTGCACATAACCCCCATATATTCTTTGAATTCCCAGTCAGACAATGGCACTGTATAGCAGTATTAAAAATTGTGGGTGCACATAACCCCCATATATTCTTTGAATTCCCAGTCAGACAATGGCACTGTATACCAGTATTAAAAATTGTGGGTGCACATAACCCCCATATATTCTTTGAATTCCCAGTGAGACAATGGAACTGTATAGCAGTAGCAAAAATTGTGGGTGCACGTCACCCCAATATATTCTTTGAATTCCCAGTTAGACAATGGCACTGTATACCAGTAGTAAAAATTGTGGGTGCACATAACCCCCATATATTCTTTGAATTCCCAGTCAGACAATGGCACTGTATACCAGTATTAAAAATTGTGGGTGCACATAACCCCCATATATTCTTTGAATTCCCAGTCAGACAATGGCACTGTATACCAGTATTAAAAATTGTGGGTGCACATAACCCCCATATATTCTTTGAATTCCCAGTGAGACAATGGAACTGTATAGCAGTAGCAAAAATTGTGGGTGCACGTCACCCCAATATATTCTTTGAATTCCCAGTTAGACAATGGCACTGTATACCAGTAGTAAAAATTGTGGGTGCACATAACCCCCATATATTCTTTGAATTCCCAGTCAGACAATGGCACTGTATACCAGTATTAAAAATTGTGGGTGCACATAACCCCCATATATTCTTTGAATTCCCAGTGAGACAATGGAACTGTATAGCAGTAGCAAAAATTGTGGGTGCACGTCACCCCAATATATTCTTTGAATTCCCAGTTAGACAATGGCACTGTATACCAGTAGTAAAAATTGTGGGTGCACATAACCCCCATATATTCTTTGAATTCCCAGTCAGACAATGGCACTGTATACCAGTATTAAAAATTGTGGGTGCACATAACCCCCATATATTCTTTGAATTCCCAGTCAGACAATGGCACTGTATACCAGTATTAAAAATTGTGGGTGCACATAACCCCCATATATTCTTTGAATTCCCAGTGAGACAATGGAACTGTATAGCAGTAGCAAAAATTGTGGGTGCACGTCACCCCAATATATTCTTTGAATTCCCAGTTAGACAATGGCACTGTATACCAGTAGTAAAAATTGTGGGTGCACATAACCCCCATATATTCTTTGAATTCCCAGTCAGACAATGGCACTGTATACCAGTATTAAAAATTGTGGGTGCACATAACCCCCATATATTCTTTGAATTCCCAGTCAGACAATGGCACTGTATAGCAGTATTAAAAATTGTGGGTGCACGTAACCCCCATATATTCTTTGAATTCCCAGTGAGACAATGGAACTGTATAGCAGTAGCAAAAATTGTGGGTGCACGTCACCCCAATATATTCTTTGAATTCCCAGTCAGACAATGGCACTGTATACCAGTATTAAAAATTGTGGGTGCACATAACCCCCATATATTCTTTGAATTCCCAGTTAGACAATGGCACTGTATACCAGTAGTAAAAATTGTGGGTGCACATAACCCCCATATATTCTTTGAATTCCCAGTCAGACAATGGCACTGTATACCAGTATTAAAAATTGTGGGTGCACATAACCCCCATATATTCTTTGAATTCCCAGTCAGACAATGGCACTGTATACCAGTATTAAAAATTGTGGGTGCACGTAACCCCCATATATTCTTTGAATTCCCAGTCAGACAATGGCACTGTATACCAGTAGTAAAAATTGTGGGTGCACATAACCCCCATATATTCTTTGAATTCCCAGTCAGACAATGGCACTGTATACCAGTAGTAAAAATTGTGGGTGCACGTCACCCCAATATATTCTTTGAATTCCCAGTTAGACAATGGCACTGTATACCAGTAGTAAAAATTGTGGGTGCACATAACCCCCATATATTCTTTGAATTCCCAGTCAGACAATGGCACTGTATACCAGTATTAAAAATTGTGGGTGCACATAACCCCCATATATTCTTTGAATTCCCAGTCAGACAATGGCACTGTATACCAGTATTAAAAATTGTGGGTGCACATAACCCCCATATATTCTTTGAATTCCCAGTCAGACAATGGCACTGTATACCAGTATTAAAAATTGTGGGTGCACATAACCCCCATATATTCTTTGAATTCCCAGTCAGACAATGGCACTGTATACCAGTATTAAAAATTGTGGGTGCACATAACCCCCATATATTCTTTGAATTCCCAGTGAGACAATGGAACTGTATAGCAGTAGCAAAAATTGTGGGTGCACGTCACCCCAATATATTCTTTGAATTCCCAGTTAGACAATGGCACTGTATACCAGTAGTAAAAATTGTGGGTGCACATAACCCCCATATATTCTTTGAATTCCCAGTCAGACAATGGCACTGTATACCAGTATTAAAAATTGTGGGTGCACATAACCCCCATATATTCTTTGAATTCCCAGTCAGACAATGGCACTGTATACCAGTATTAAAAATTGTGGGTGCACGTAACCCCCATATATTCTTTGAATTCCCAGTCAGACAATGGCACTGTATACCAGTATTAAAAATTTTGGGTGCACATAACCCCCATATATTCTTTGAATTCCCAGTCAGACAATGGCACTGTATACCAGTATTAAAAATTGTGGGTGCACGTAACCCCCATATATTCTTTGAATTCCCAGTCAGACAATGGCACTATATACCAGTATTAAAAATTGTGGGTGCACATAACCCCCATATATTCTTTGAATTCCCAGTCAGACAATGGCACTGTATACCAGTATTAAAAATTGTGGGTGCACATAACCCCCATATATTCTTTGAATTCCCAGTGAGACAATGGAACTGTATAGCAGTAGCAAAAATTGTGGGTGCACGTCACCCCAATATATTCTTTGAATTCCCAGTTAGACAATGGCACTGTATACCAGTAGTAAAAATTGTGGGTGCACATAACCCCCATATATTCTTTGAATTCCCAGTCAGACAATGGCACTGTATACCAGTATTAAAAATTGTGGGTGCACATAACCCCCATATATTCTTTGAATTCCCAGTCAGACAATGGCACTGTATACCAGTATTAAAAATTGTGGGTGCACATAACCCCCATATATTCTTTGAATTCCCAGTGAGACAATGGAACTGTATAGCAGTAGCAAAAATTGTGGGTGCACGTCACCCCAATATATTCTTTGAATTCCCAGTTAGACAATGGCACTGTATACCAGTAGTAAAAATTGTGGGTGCACATAACCCCCATATATTCTTTGAATTCCCAGTCAGACAATGGCACTGTATACCAGTATTAAAAATTGTGGGTGCACATAACCCCCATATATTCTTTGAATTCCCAGTCAGACAATGGCACTGTATACCAGTATTAAAAATTGTGGGTGCACATAACCCCCATATATTCTTTGAATTCCCAGTCAGACAATGGAACTGTATAGCAGTAGCAAAAATTGTGGGTGCACGTCACCCCAATATATTCTTTGAATTCCCAGTCAGACAATGGCACTGTATACCAGTAGTAAAAATTGTGGGTGCACATAACCCCCATATATTCTTTGAATTCCCAGTCAGACAATGGCACTGTATAGCAGTATTAAAAATTGTGGGTGCACGTAACCCCCATATATTCTTTGAATTCCCAGTCAGACAATGGCACTGTATACCAGTATTAAAAATTGTGGGTGCACGTAACCCCCATATATTCTTTGAATTCCCAGTCAGACAATGGCACTATATACCAGTATTAAAAATTGTGGGTGCACATAACCCCCATATATTCTTTGAATTCCCAGTCAGACAATGGCACTGTATAGCAGTATTAAAAATTGTGGGTGCACATAACCCCCATATATTCTTTGAATTCCCAGTGAGACAATGGCACTGTATACCAGTAGCAAAAATTGTGGGTGTATATAGCCCCAATTCTATTGCTAGGGGACTTGCAGGGTATTTCTGAGGTGAAGGTGGGGGGGCACACCGTTGGAACGGGGATTTGGGGTGTATATATGGGGTATACGGGAATACACTGTCAGTGTGTTCCATTCAGGATCCTGGGAAAGCTGGGTTGCGGCGATTGAGCCCGTCAGTGCCACGTTACACTGACAAGCTTCTCCCTGGAATTGAAGTTATATGTAAGCCCAATATATTCTTTGAATTCCCAGTGAGACAATGGCACTATATGGCAGTAGCAAAAATAGTGGGTGTATATAGCCCCAATTCTATTGCTAGGGGACTTGCAGGGTATTTCTGGGGTGAAGGTGGGGGGGCACACCGTTGGAACGGGTATCGGGGGTATATATCGGGTATACGGGAATACACTGACAGTGTATTCCATTCAGGATCCTGGGAAAGCTGGGTTGCGGCGATTGAGCCCGTCAGTGCCACGTTACACTGACAAGCTTCTCCCTGGAATTTAGCTCTTATAAGAGCTGTTGGTTGTCTTCTCCTTCCTATCCTAGCCTGTCCCTGCCTACCCAGAATCTAACCCCTAGCTAACTGGACGGAAACCTCCGTCCTCGGTGAATTGCAAGCTCAGAATGACGCGAAGCTGGGCGGCGCTGTTCTTTTAAATTAGAGGTCACATGTTTTCGGCAGCCAATGGGTTTTGCCTACTTTTTTCAACGTCACCGGTGTCGTAGTTCCTGTCCCACCTACCCTGCGCTGTTATTGGAGCAAAAAAGGCGCCAGGGAAGGTGGGAGGGGAATCGAGTAATGGCGCACTTTACCACGCGGTGTTCGATTCGATTCGAACATGCCGAACAGCCTAATATCCGATCGAACATGAGTTCGATAGAACACTGTTCGCTCATCTCTATTAGGATGCAGTTCAATTCTTGCTAAGTAGTGGTGGCTGTGATAACTAGAGATGAGCGAGTACTGTTTGGATCAGCCAATCCGAACAGCACGCACGCATTGAAATGAATGGACGTAGCCGGCGTCAAAGCGGAAGTACCAGGTGCATCCATTCATTTCAATGCGAGCGTGCTGTTCGGATCGGCTGATCCGAACAGTACTCGCTCATCTCTAGTGATAACGTGTGCAGTACAGCAGGGCATAATATGATGGATCGGGCCACAGGACATGTCTGGCAGAGTGGGGACAGTGGAAATAGCTGTAGTAAAGTAAGTGGAACATGATGATAAAGGGAAACTGTGACACCACTATTCAGTGATATCATCTTTGAAGATGTCTGAAAACGCTCACTGATTCTTTTGATATAATGAATTGGGCATGTAATTTTTTTTTTTTCCATGCTAGTGGTGGACAGTTGAGTCTTTTTTAGGTGTTTATGCCGCCACAGGCAGCACTGAACACTCTCATCTGTAATAGAGATGAGAGAACACTGTTCGGATCAGCCAATCCGAACAGCACGCACCCATAGAAATGAATGGAAGCACCTGTGACGCTGACTTTGCCGGCGGACGGCTGGCATCACAGGTGCTTCCATTCATTTCTATGGGTGCGTGCTGTTCGGATCGGCTGATCCAAACAGTGTTCGCTCATCACTAATCTGTAACACTTAGGCTTAACAAAATAAAACTCCCATGGCAAACTGGGCCCCAACTTTTCACTACTGTAACCTATTGACCCACAATTCTATGGGGTCAGAGTTATCTCCTGGAATATAGGTGCACTCTAGGTAGGACTAACCTTTTAAAAAAAATAAATAAATAGCGCCGTCATAAGTATCACTATATTTTTAGAAATAAAATTTTAGACATCCTGTTGTAAAAATAAAAATGTTTTGGGTACTGGAAATGTGGCATGCAAACATATTAAAATAATTTAGCCATCAGTTACTGTCCGTTATTTTGTGTTCATTGCTTTCTGCGCATGCTCAGAAAGCAGAAACAAAATGAGAAATGGACAGTGTAAAAAAACCGGACACTAATTGCCACTAAATGATGCTAGTGTGTCTGCTTTTTACATGGACACATTAACATCAGTTAGTGTCTGTTAATGTCTGTTATGAATTTGAATATGAATATGAATTGTCCCCCCCCCCTCGTTTTGTATCTCATTAAATGTCCATTTAGTCTCTTATATGTGGATGAAACTACCCAAGATATACAAGACTATATCTCCAAGCGTAAATCTACCATCCGGACTGAAGTTCTGGCCCACTTTAATAACCACAATGTCTCACAGATACGTTCTCAGGTCATCAAGCATGTACCACCTCCTAGGAGGGGTGGCAACTGTATCTCCCTCCTAAAGAAAAGAGAGTCCTTATGGATTCATACCTTAAAAAATGATCACATCAATGGATATAAAGCATATAATCGCTCTATACCATGTATACTATGTTTGCTTAGACTCTCTTACAATCTTCTTCATATATTTTTTTTTTCTCAGACGAAATGATCCCTGGAGCAACTTGGAGGCTGGCCTTTGGGTATTCGAGAGGGGGCTATAATTAATTTCTCTTTTCTTGTGACCTTATATGTGTTTTTTTCTTTTTTATTGTTATTTGTTTATTTTTGGTTTGGCTATGTACCAACACCATTGGGTATAATATTTGGGAAGGGCTGTATAGTTATGTTAATTCCTTTTCTTTTTGATCCTATGTAAAAAAAATTTCCCCCTTGCTCTTCATTTACTATTTATTCTAACTCGCTGTATGACTTCCTTATCCCCTTCCAATTACTCAATCTTTCCCTGATCTTTGCCCTTTATTTTCTATTTATTTTAACCTCAATACAAGCCTCACATCCCCCTTCCGATTCCCTGATCTTCTAGCACTTAGTTTTACTATGTGCTGACTCCACACATGCATAAATCCCTGCCTTTAGTACCAGGACTCCAAGTGGCGTGGTGCGAATATGTTGCATGCACATTGACCTTCGCAGCGATACTCAGATGCGGCATTCACTTCTGGCATCTGTGGGTATAAGATGGCTTATCATTCCACCAGGCACATAACGTATTCATTACCTTGCAGGTCCCCAGCATCTCTTACACCTGTAGTATCTAGAGATGAGCAAGTATTGTTCGATCAAGTAGGTGTTCGATCAAATACTACGGTATTCGAAATACTCGTTCTCAATCGAACTCTACTAGCTGTTCGAAGTTTAAGGTTCGATGCAGAACCAGCGTTGATTGGCAGATTGCTATACATTCTGCCAATCAACGCTGGTTCTTCTCTTACCTTTAGAAGTCTTCTCCGTGCAGCGTCCCGGCGGCGTCTTCCGGCTGGAATTCTCTCTGCCTAGGCATCCAGCCTAGGCAGAGCCGACTGCGCATGCGCGGGCATGCCCTGCCTAGGCCCCGATGCCTAGGCAGAGTGAATTCCAGCCGGAAGAAAATGCGTGGGCGCTGCGCCAGGAGAAGACTTCAAAGAGAATCCAGCCCGACCGTCACTCGTGGACTTGGTAAGTATAATTTTATCGAATTTTGCCTACCCCTGAAATGAGCATTTCCCCCCATAGACTATAATGGGGTTCGAAATCCGTTCGAACAGTGTGCGGCTGTTCAAATCGGATTTCGAACCTCGGACATTTTAGTGTTCGCTCATCTCTAGTAGTATCCCATTCCTCCTCTCCCCATCCAGCCCTCCTCTCCCCATCCAGCCCTCCTTCTCTTTAGCCTGTGATTATTACTACTATTCTCCATTCTCATTTCATGCCCCCCTTCATCCTGTGGGGTTCAGCCATAGACTTCTCTTTAATTGGGCACCATATTATTTTAAGTTAAACTATATAAGATTTACTCTTTCTAGCTTCTCCCCATCCTATACAGTATACTGTTTACTGTATATTACTTCTCTACAGATCAAACTTTAAAAAAAAGTCAACACTGACCGAAACGTTGTGCAATTGATCTGTATCAGGAATTCCTACACCTAGCTCACTGCAATGGATGGATTTCTGTATGGGTTATATGACATATGATTTTCTTCATTCTGAATTTACTGATTTGTACTGGAACCTGTTTCCAAAAATTCTGTTTGATTCGGCATTCTGAAATGGCATGGAGTGGATTTCTACTACATGTACATAAGGGTTGGTTAACCCTTCCACTAGGCATGATACTTAAGGGAAGTACGGTACCTTTGTTCACATATAAAAGATGGGCAGTTAAGAGCTTAAGTAGCATATTTAGGTTTGAAGCTCAAGAACGGTAGGGGTTAGAGAAATAGCTCCAACAGTATCAGAATCAGTGGAGGAACACCTATTGAAGGATACAGGGAGTCGGTGAAGGTGGTGAAAGGTCCTCTTTAATAAAACTGTGCATAAATGAAAATGAATGCCCACAAACATCAATGAGCTGAAGCAATATTGGGCCAAAAATTACTCCAGTAAGATGCGAGAGATAAATAATTAGAGAAAACAATAACGTCAAGTTATTCCTGCTAAAAGCTATTCTATGAGCCATTATTTCATGGGTGTACTTAGTTTTTCCCACATAGCTTATACATTTTGGCTTCATTTTTGTTAAATAAATAATAAGTCTGTAATGTCTGTTTTCTGTTGTATTTTAAGACCTTTTAAGGACAAAATGTTTAATACTAAACAGGTATAATAATAACAATTGCAAGAGGGGGAAGTCTCACAGGACTCAAAGGGCACATAATAGACACCACAGAATGTATAGTGGGTGGTAGACCAGGGTTCACATGCGGGCACACACCTATAGGTATAAGATTGCCCATAGCTATAAGATCATTCTTTACATATCCCAGAAAGTATGCAGAGTTCTGAAAAACCTGTGTAAACAAACCACCCACTCGCGAGAGCAGTCTCCATCTGAGCAACATGTTCCAGACCCACAACGTGAGGAGAACAAAAACATCCTTCGGACTTCCACGCATGGGAGTGACATATTTGGGGTCTCAGTCTTGGTAAATAACTGTAAAACTAATTAAATGCATGTATTTCCTGAATTCTTTTATCAACGCTGGCAGGGAGATCCAAGGTGGTGAAACATACAAAAGGAAATTTTCAGTATAGAGGAAGCTCTTGTAGTGCGCATCTCCCACTTGGAGTATCCAACCATAAAGGTTCTTACATCTAGCAACTGTCAAATGTGCCGTCACCAAATTGTACAGAACGGGCAAGAGTAATGAACAGTGGAGACCTGGAGCTTATGCACGCAATCTTAGTCCACTCAGTTCTGGACCACTCTTTTGAAAACTACTCCAGGTCTCTCAAGTTTGAAGGGTGCCTTCTCCCAACAGCAATTTTAAGATTTCTCAGCACGCGTTTAATGGGATTTAGATCCAGACTAATTTCTGGCCACTTCTGAACTCCAGTTCTTTGTTCCATCCATTTCTGGTGCTTTTTGAAGTATGTTTGGGGTCTTGCTTGAAGACCCATGACCTAAGACACCACCCCAGCTTTCTGACATTGTGCCCTACATTGCATTCTTTGGTACTCTTCAGATTTCATGATACCTTGCACACAGTCAAGGGACCAAGTGCCAGAGGCAGCAAAACAACCCCAAACATCTGTTGGTACTATGTTATTTTCTTTGTAGGCCTCATTTTGTTTTCTGTAAACAATAGAATGATGTGCTTTACCAAAAAGCGCTGTCTTGCTCTCATCTGACTACAAGACGTTTTCCAGAAGGATTTTAGTTACTAACATTTTTGCAAACTGCCGTCCAGCTTCTACATGTCTGTGCCAGTAGTAGGGTTGTCCTGGGTCTCCTGCCATAGCATTTTATTTAATTCAAGTGTCGAGGGATAGTTTGCGCTGACACTGATGCACCCTGAGCCTGTAGGAGAGCTTGGATTTCTTTGCTTGGGGCTGCTTATCCACCATCTGGACTATCCTGCGTTGCAACCTTACATCAATGTTTCTCTCCCATCCATGTTGGAGGAGATTAGGTACAGCACCATGGATTGTAAACGTATTGATTATGTTGTGCACCGTGGACAAAGGAACATCAAGATCTCTGGAGATGGTCGTGTAACCTTGAGATTGTTGATATTTTTCCACAATATTTGTTCCTCAATCCTCAGACAGTTCTCTTCTCCTCTTTCTGTTCTCCATGCTTAGTGTGGCACACACAGACTCACAATGCAAAGATGGAGTCAATTTCTCTCTTTTTATCTGATTTTATGTGTGATTTTTATATTGCCCACACCTGTTACTTGCCATAGCTGAGTTTCAGTGAACATCAGAAGCTTGAAACAGAGTTGTTTACCCACAATTTTGAAAAGTTGCTAACAATTTTGTCCGGGCAGTTTTTGGAGTTTTGTGTGAAATTATGTCCAATTTGCCTCTGTTTTTTGTGTTGTCCTAATAAACACAAAGCAAATAAATATGTGTATCACAAAACATGTGCACACTACCGTTCCAAAGTTTGTCACCCAGACAATTTTGTGTTTTCCATGAAAACCTATACTTTTATTTATTAAATGAGTTGCAAAATGAATAGAAAATATAGTGAGGGCATTGACAAGGATAGAAAAATAGATTTTTTTTTTAAACTAGTTTTATTGAAGGAGAAGTAACAGCAAACGATGCAATAGAAATATTGATTTTTAGTTGAAATAATAATTTTCTCCTTCAAACTTTGCTTTCGTCAAAGAATGCTCCTTTTGCAGCAATTGCAGACCTTTGGTATTCTAGCTGTTAATTTGCTGAGGTAATGTGGAGAAATTTCACCCCATGCTTCCAGAAGCCCCTCCCACAATTTGAATTGGCTTGATGGGCACTTTTTGCGTACCATATGGTCAAGCTGCTCCTACAACAGCTCATTGGGGTTGAGGTCTGGTAACTGCGATGACCACTCCATTACAGATAGAATACCAGCTGCCGCTTCTTCCGTAAATAGTTCTTGACGAATGACACTGGCGTTTCACGGGTACTATTTAATGAAGCTGCCGATTGAGGACCTGTGAAGCGTCAATTTCTCAAATTAGAGACTCTAATGTACTTGTCTTGTTGCTCAGTTGTGCAGCGGGGCCTCCCACTTCTCTTTCTACTCTGGTTAGAGCCTGTTTGTGCTGTCCTCTGAAGGGATTAGTACACAGCGTTGTACGAAATCTTCAGTTTCTCGCATGGAATAGCCTTCATTTTTAAGAACAAGAATAGACTGTCAAGTTTCACGTGAAAGTTCTCATTTCTGGTCATTTTGAGAGTTTAATGGAACCAACAAATGTAATGCTCCAGATTCTCAACTAGCTCAAAGGAAGGTCAGTTTTATAGCTTCTTTAACCAGCAAACCAGTTTACACAGTTAGCAAACACAATGTACCATTAGAACACTGGAGTGATGGTTGCTGGAAATGGACCTCTATACACCTATGTAGATATTGCATTAAAAACCAGACGTTTTCAGCTAGACTAGTTATGTACCACATTAACAATGTATAGAGTGTATTTCTGATTCATTGAAAAAAACTGCTTTTCTTTCAAAAATAAGGAAATTTCTAAGTGACCCTAAACTTTTGAATGGTAGTGTAATTGCATTAATTTCCTGAGAGAAATTCTTCATTTTTTGGAGAAATTTCAGGGGTGTTAACACTTACGACCATAACTGTATATAATAAGAACAAGACCTCTAACTTTATACTGTTCAGTTCTTACATTTTAATTTGGTGCTTCCAAGTTAAACTTTGAGATCTATGCTATTCAACATATTTCAGGACACCAGACTTGCTGGACACATTTCTACATTTTTAAGCATTTTAAAATAATAAGCTAACTTCTACCAGCAGAGGGCAGCAGTATATTAGTTAAATCAGTCCAACCCACAAACTACTTCTAAAATAACTCTTCCCTGTTCAAATCTATTGTATGAAAAATGTGTGTAAGTGTGAATAGGCACTTTCATAAGGGGTGTTGCAATAGTTTCAAAATATCTATTTGCATGGGTCCTAAAATATTCAGTAGTATTCAGGTGAGATGTTGTATTGCTGAACTAGATAGAAATTTAGTCCTCACCATGCAATGGATACCATAGTCACAATGGCTCCTTATATAGAAGTACCATTTCCATTTTCTAACTAACTCACCGCATTTGAAAAAAATTGGGCAGAGCAGGGTGAGGATCAATGTGGGTAAGGGAATCACATACTATAAGTTGTACCAAATATTGGTTTTAGCTGACATTTCCAATGTTTTGTTTTTTTAAAGAAACTGAAAAGTTTGTAATTTGTCTTGGAAAAAACTAAAAAGGCCGTTGCCAAAAGTAACATGAGGTAGATCAGATAGACTCTGTGACTTAGGAGGGCTTCTGGTATCACCTAACAGCCTCTTCTGAATGGTAGGGGGAGCAGGTACAGTTCTGGTGTCATATCAGTGTGTAAGATACTGGGCAGGAAGGAAAAGAACCATTTTGTGATATTTCAAGCTTAGGTTCAATACATGATCCAAAGCAATTGCCGCTAATATAATGCTAGTGGGGAAAAAAACACCAACATTGCAAAAGTGCTACAGAATTACAGGATAGGAAAGCTAGTTGGGAGCATAGTTTAGTTAGATTTAAAAGATTTACAGAGAAAAATCATAGGAGTGCATACCTCCCAAATTGCAGAGGACAGAAAGAGGGATGGAATGTATGGCGCACTGTGTGCGTAGTGGGAAATTTAGCCCCATCCACTTCTACTTTGACTTCACCTATTCATGGTCCTACAGTTATCCTAATGTGATATGCGCCCACATTATAATGTCCTCCTCCTGTTGCTCCCACAGTTTATTGTCCCCTCCATCTGCCCCCAGAAGCTCCAGAAGCCCTCCTAAGTCATTATATATATAGGGAAAGTCATTTCTTCTACTATCCCTCCCTCATTTTATACAGTGTTGGCCAAAAGTATTGGCACCCCTGCAATTCTTCCAGAAAATGATTGCAATCACAAATTCTTTGGTATTATTTTCATTTATTTTGTCTTCAATGGAAAACCACAAAAAGAATTGTCAAAAAGCCAATTTGGATATAATTCCACGGCAAACAAAAAAGGAGGTGGACAAAAGTATTGGCACTGTTTGAAAAATCATGTGATGCTTCTCTAATTTGTGTAATTAACAGCACCTGTTACTTACCTGAGGCACCTAACAGGTGGTGGCAATAACTAAATCACACTTGCAGCCAGTTGAAATGGATTAAAGTTGACTCAACCTCTGTCCTGTGTCCTTGTGTGTACCACATTGAGCATGGAGAAAAGAAAGAAGACCAAAGAACTGTCTGAGGACTTGAGAAGCAAAATTGTGAGGAAGCATGAGCAATCTCAAGGCTACAAGTCCATCTCCAAATACCTGAATGTTCCTGTGTCTACTGTGCACAGTGTCATCAAGAAGTTTAAAGCCCATGGCACTGTGGCTAACCTCCCTAGATGTGGACGGAAAAGAAAAATTGACAAGAGATTTCAACGCAAGATTGTGCAGATGGTGGATAAAGAACCTCGACGAACATCCAAACAAGTTCAAGCTGCCCTGCAGTCCGAGGGTACAACAGTGTCAACCCATACTATCCGTCGGCGTCTGAATGAAAAGGGACTGTATGGTAGGATACCCAGGAAGGCCCCACTTCTTACCCAGAGACATAAAAAAGCCAGGCTGGAGTTTGCCAAAACTTACCTGAGAAAGCCAAAAAACGTTTTGGAAGAATGTTCTCTGGTCAGATGAGACAAAAGTAGAGCTTTGTGGGAAAAGGCATCAACATAGAGTTTACAGGAAAAAAAAAAAAAAAGAGACCTTCAAAGAAAAGAACATGTTTGTGCGTTTTTTCAATGCAAGCAAAATAAATGAAGATAATAATACCAAAGAGTTTATGTTTGCAATCATTTTCTGGAGGAAAATGAGTATTATCTGACAGAATTGCAGGGGTGCCAATACTTTTGGCCAATACTGTAGCTATTGTTCTCATCAGAGAAGATATTCCAGCTTTTTAGCCAACAGGCCAGGCATACTAACAGTGTGCCTGAAATTTTTCTTGAAATTCTGTAAATTATTACTCCACCAATGATAGGTTGCTATGACATTTGGTCCCACTAAGATATGATGGGCCGGATAGCCTTTTTCTGTTCTGGCTGTTTTCATCAAACAAGATATTCCAGATTTTATCTGGCAGTCAATCATTGACAACATACCATAAATTTTTCTTGAAATTCTGTAAATTGTCACTGCCCAATATTATGTTGATGTCACATATGCTTCCATGAAGGGATGATATGCAGAACAGTCTAGATTTTCTTCGGACTCCCAAGTGTTGTTCTCATCAGTTGGTAAATGAAGTGAGCTGTTCCCCTTCCCTTTCCCCTTTTTACTTTGGTCAGATGTGAAAGGCTTAACTTCGTGACTTTCATATTGTTCATATTGTATTGTACAACATTGCTTTTCGCTTTGCTGTATCTGTTTGAGTTCCCCTTTTTCAATTGTAGCTCACGCTCACGTATATGTTTATCTGATGGTATTTTTGCTCAATAAACTGTTGAATTAAAAAAAAAATGAAGTGAGCTGATAGTGTGCCTCAAATTTTTGTTTGAAATTCTGTAAATAGTCACAATGCCAACACTTTTTGTTGTTCCCATAAAGGGATAACTGGCAGGTTAATTTAGGTTTTCTTTTGGCTCTCAAATGCTATTCTCATGATCAGGGAATCCTTTCCATTTTAGGATATATTGCAGTTTTTCAGCTGGCAGTCCAGGCACGCTGACAATGTGACACAAATGTTTTTTGAAATTCGGCAATTGTCTGTCCTCCACCTCCAATGCCATATTGCTGTGGCATCGGCTCACATACAGGGATAATTTTTGGCAATTCGTTGTCATGAGGCAATTCTTCCATTTTCAGCTGGCAGATAATCCACACTGACAATCTGCCAACAATTTTTCTTCAAATTCTGTAGCGGCCACTGTGTAGAATAACAAAAAAAAAAGCAAAACACACCATTGCTTCTTCCAATATCAATACCATGTTAGTGAAGCATTTTGCTATGATAAAGGGATCATTTTTTTCAGATTTTTTCATCATTACTTTTCACCCTAGTATTTTTAAGTATTTATTTTCCAAAATAGTAAGCCTGTTGCATTTTACAGGTCCCCAAAACAAGCACATTTTACTTTAAAATTGTAGTTTTTTTCCATGATAATTAACATGTTTGTTCAAAACAGAACAACTATATGTATAGTTGTTGACATATAAAAGGTGCCACCCCTCAAAAAAAAAACAAACCTAACCTGATTTTGGTTGTGTGATGGGATCCCCCTAATTACAATCGTAGGACAGGCCCCCCCCAGTTGCAGATCAAAAAATCCCCTTATTCACCCCAATATGGTATAACAGCCCCATTTATTGGCCCAAAAACAGTGTATGACCACTTTTTTTGGTCCTCACATAGTATCCAACCCCCTTTTTTTGCTCCCACACTGTATATGACCCCCCCCTTTCTTTTGACTCCCATAGATTACATCCCCTTATTTGGTCCCCACGAACTATATGGCCCCTACACAATATATGATCCACTTTTTCTGGCCCACTCACAGTATATGACCCCCTTTTATGACCCTCCCACAGTACACAACCCCCTTTTTCTGACCCCCACATAGAATGTGAAACCCTTTTTTGCCCTCGCCCATAGCATATAGCTCCCTTTTTTGACCCCCCACAGTATATGTCTCCCTTTTTTATGGCCCTCCCACGGTACATGGCCCACTTAAATTTGACCCCCATGGTATATAATGCAGCTGAACAATATGGCCTGCTCCATAGTATATGACACCCTTTTTTGGACCTCACAGTATATGATCCCTTTTGGGGATTCCACACAATGATATGTTTGGCCGCTACCTATTGTATTATTCTAATAGGTAGCGGCTGGTAATTTACTGACCCATCCATGTCCCTGTCCACTGGACATTGGACATATCTTCAGCGCAGTGACCTAATGCAGTAGAAGCTGGCCTGGACAGAAGTATGGATGGGTGAGTAAATTATTTACTGCTACCTATTGGAATAATACAATAATGCCAATTAAAAGAATGCCCCCACACCCACTTACGCCATAATGGAAGATGTCTGTTGTATGGAGGAGAGGAAGCTACAGTAAAGTGACACACACAGGTACCTTCCTTTAGTTACTCTGCTTATTAATGTCAGGCATTTGGGGTTATTAATTTAGTTTCAGTAACTCCATGTGCATACCTCCCAACTTTTGAAAAGTAGAAAGAGGGACAAAATGTGCGGCGCACGTAGCGCCCTGCGGCAAATTTGGCTCCACCCACTTTCATGCTGACTCCGCACATTCTCATTCATTTTTCACGTGCTCCCACACAGTATAATCCTCCTACAGTCACCCGTAAATTATATTTCCCGCCTCTATCTCTCCCCCAGTTTCATATACACCCTTCATCTGCCCCCAGTTTCATGTCCCCCCTCCATCTCTGCCCCCAGTTTTATGTCCCCCATCTCTGCCCCCAGATTCATGTCCCCCATCTCTACTCACAGATTCATGCCCCCCATCTCTGCCCCAGTTTCATGTCCCCCATCTCTGTGCCCAGATTCATATCCCCCATCTCTGACCCCAGATTCATGTCCCCTCCATCTCTGCCCCCAGATTCATATCTCCCCATCTCTGCCCCCAGATTCATGTCCCCCCATTTCTGCCCGCAGATTCATATCCCCCCATTTCTGCCCGCAGATTCATATCCCCCCATCTCTGCCCCCAGATTCATGTCCCCCAATCTCTGTCCCCCAGATTCATATCTCCCCATCTCTGCCCCCAGATTCATGTCCCGCCATCTCTGCCCCCAGATTCATGTCCCCCCATCTCTGCCCCCAGATTCATGTCCCCATCTCTGCCCACAGTTTCATGTCCCTCCATCTCTGCCCCCAGTGTCATGCCATGCCCGCAGTTTCATGTTCCACCTCAATGTGTACACACATTAAACTCACCTTTTCCTCGCTCCCCCGCCGCTCTCTCTGCAGTCATGCTAATACTGTTATAGGCGCAACGTGACATCATCACATCGCGTCTACACAGCCACTACCCGGAGCGACGTGGCAAAGCAAGGAGCTGAGCTGTGACAGCTCCTTGCTTTAGTCGCGTGTAAGGATTGGAGTCAAGGTCAGGCAGTGCAAAGTGACACAGCTGGGAAAGCAACACTGTGCAACTAATGACAAAAGGGGTCGTAGGCCCTGCGGCTATGACTATGCTGTAGTATCTGAGATGAGGCAGACCCATGCACTTCCTAATTGAAGTGCGCCTACCACGACTCCTTATGCTTCTATCCCGGCGGCTAGGATAAGGGGAGAGGAGGCCCTGAAAGTCCTAGGGACTGGAGTCACAGGGGTCACACCTAAACAGAAAGCACAGTGTAACTGCAATGCAAAACAAAAGACTAAACAGCATGGAACCAGGGAGGACCACAAGTCCCAGCAAGACACAGAAGAGAAGGCGAGGTCAGACGAGCAAGAGGTCGAGCCAGGAGATATAATAAAGGTACCGAATCAAAAGACAAGGGATAGTCAAAAATACAAGCCGGGTCAAAAAACCAAGAAACATATGGAATACAAACAGACAGGGAATAAGACTGAGCAGGGGGACCAGGAAACCCAAAGTGAATGGCTGGCAAGGATCCATGCCTGGGTGGGGTTTAAATAGCAGCAGAGAACACACCTGATGGCTAATGACATGGAGACTGAAGGCAAGGAAAAGATTAACCCTTAATGACCTAAGCACACCCAATAGAACTCCTAACACGTCTCCCAGGGAGACGCCGCGCAGCAAGGAGACCGCGGCGACTCCGTATCCTGACATCGCGTATGTATTCGTGACATACCTCCCTCCAACCGGGACCGCGGGACACGTCACAGAAATCGTGAATGTCCTGCGGAAATTGGGACGGTTGGGAGGTATGCATGTGCCTCACATTAATAACAGTTAACCCCATCATGTCCCTCATATTAACCCCTGTGTGCCCCATATAAGGGTTACTAATATGTGAGACACATGAGGGTACTAATGAAGGACCTTAATTATGAAGATACCTAATTATTACCTCCATATGTCCCACATATCAGTAACTCTTGTAAGTGTACTCTTGTATGTGAGGCACACAGGCACACAGGGGGTTAATGTGAGGGACATGACGGGGTTAACTGCAATTACTATGATCCCCATTGGGTTACTAAGCTGCAATGCACATGACCAGACTTTTTATCTGCAATGGTGGATTTCACCCCCTCGGCTTATATTCGGTGGTAAAATTAGGGGTCTCAGCTTATATTCGGGTCGGCTTATAGTCGAGTATATACAGTAATTTGAGGCAAAGCAGTGATTTTGCGGTGCATTGCATGGTCACACAACACACTACCACTACCTCTACTTGTAAAGGCAGTCTAATAGAAAACAATTGTTGATTTGTGTAATGGCACCAGTCAGGTAAAAGAAATTTTGGGGGCAAGTAGAGCTCAATAACTGAAAACAAAATATCAATGTAACATTTTAAATCTGATCTTAACTTTCAATTGCTTTATATTTCTTATATTGTAATGTGATCTTTAATCCTTTTAATATAAAACTATGCAGTCAATGCAGTGTTTAGTGCAGTCAGCTGTATTCAATGAATGGGCCTACTGTTCAGTGTACATAGCTGTGAGTCATGACTGCTCTTTGGAGACTGGGTATGCATTGTTATAATAGATTATAAATTTATCCCAGTATTTTATGTCTTCAACGCTTACATTCAATTTACCAAAAACAAGTTAAAGGGGTTTTCCCACTATTATCAATTATGGATATTGCTAGATTGTTTCATTGCTTAGTGATAAGAGGAAAGCTGCCAATTCCTAGTGCATAGGGAGTGCAGAAATGGACTGGGCTGCTGTGACGGAATTCAGACCTTCATTGATCACTTTATCAATTCTAACAATATGCAAAAATATAGCATGGTGACTTAAGAGTCATCAGTCTTCAGGAAATTATGTATTTTTACCCGATGTTCTTATTATACAGTCAATATCTACATACAGAAAATTCTAAAACATAACCACTGACATTGTTATTATGGCCTATAGCCGAAACATCAACAAGACCTTCCATTTCAGGGAACTGGAAACTGGAATACTGTACTACACTGGAGTGGAGACTGTACAACACTTACCTTAATACATCCCTACTAGGATCTATTTTCGGGTCCTTTTACTGTCTCTCCCTCTGTTGAACCACTTCCCGAATCCCAGGAGCTACCAGACAATTGTGTGTCCTGATGCCCAAATACCGGAGCATCCGCCATTTCCTGCCAATGTTGTGGTTGTTGACCCGCAACCGGCACTTCTCACCCTCAGTGATGATGACGAGACATTGTTGCCATCAGGGTAAGCTGTGGTTATGTGCGGTTTGCAGTAAGAGGACAGTGATCAATTGGAAGAGAAGTTGGTGGACGACGAGGCCACCGACCTGAAATGGACAGGGGTGATGTATAGCGGGGAAAGCAGTGTAGATGTGGAGGCAAGCTAAGCAGGAAAAAAGGTGGCTAGAGGCAGAGGAATGACATTATGTAAACAGAGAAGCAGTCACAGCGCTTACACAGGTACTCAAACAGAGTTGATCTGTGGGGATCCAGGGTTTTTGATCCCCCTCCCTGATTATATTATTAATGACCTGGAAAACTTTTAAATTAGGAAACCTATGTGATATTGATAAAGGGCACTATTTATACAGGGTACACATGGACTTTAATATAAAGATGCACTTGCAGGAATTATTCAGTATAGGGGGTTATATCATATATTCTGTAATTGGAGTAGCAACATGATGGGGGCTTTGTGTAGGTGAGGACAATGTGGGTCAGGTGCCTGGAAAAGTGAGGAGGTAAAGATATCTGTGTTGCAAACTTTACAGAGACGAGTCACAGCGGGAAGAAGTGGTCATGGTGGCCCAAAGGGAATAGACGGGAAGTGTGAACGATTAGTCAGAGACTTCACCTGTAAGTCACGAAATGGTACTGCACTATATTCACCGAAATGATAGAGGGTAAATACCTTATTGATGGGGGTCTCTCTGTTGAGACCCCCACTGGGCCTGAAAATTTGTTTTTTTTTCTTCACCCCCAAAGTACAGAACTTAGATATCAGCGGCACTCCTATTAAAGAGAATGCGGGCCATGTGGGCTCATCCATCCTCCAAGCAGATGATGTGTGAAGTTATTTTCATTGTTAGTGCCATGTTGTTGATCTCTGATATTGAAGTAATACAGTAATAAGAATTCTTAAAAACTGTTTTGTAACTTTGTGAATTGTGTATGTTCTATAGTCTGCCTCAGGCAGCAGTGTCCACCCCTGGGTATGCATATGGCTACAAGTTGTGAATCTCGGTATCTTAATCCTTTAGTGGCGACCTGTCTTGGGCCTTAAAGACTTTTTGTTGTTTTTCCATCATTGCATACAAACCACAATAACGTTTTTATTTTTACACGTTATAGTGCTTAATTGCTCCATTTTGGGAAACCTATATTTCACTGATTAAATTTATATTGCCTCCTTCTTGGAGGGCATAGAAAAAAGCTGCAATTCTGCCATTGCCTTATTACATTATACATTTGCAGCCTAATAGCGATACACTGAAGGCAGACTTAGGGGGCCTGCATGAGGCTTCTGGCTGTCATGTAAAAGCATCTGCAACACACAACTGCATTTCAAGAAGGAGGAATGGCTCTTTTGAGCCATTTACATACCATAGTCACTATTTACCACTGCATCTAAAGCGTTAAAGCTCAAAGTCAAGGGAACTCCAATCTTGGGCATTAGGATTAGAAGTGAGTACACAGCCACGCAATAGAGTTGAGCAAAGAGAATTGTAATGAGCTGGATTTATTAAATTTCCAAAAATTTTGAGTTCGCTAAGACTGAAATTTTTGGAGTTCACCAGCCATGAACTACTATTATACTCTCATATCTCTTTAGACCTCAGAATATCATAATTTGAGCCCAGAGGAGATGAGTAAACATAAATCTTATTTACCTTTCCTGGGCTCTGTCTCAGTGTCTGATGGTCCCTTGTCTTCTTCAGGTCTCCTAAATGAAGTCAGCAGTGGAGGGAGATGACTGAGGCCTGTAATTGGGTGTCGGTGGTCACATGTAGTGTGTCAACTTAATGACACTGTCATCTAAGCATCATGATGTCCATACCCTCCATGTAATCTCTAAGGTCCAAACAGAGCCCAGGAGAAGTGAGACTCTTTGTTATGATCTCACACCTTCTCTTGGCCTCCAATTGTTACATTCTGAGGTCTAAAGAGATCCAAGAGTATAATAATAGTTCCCTGTCGTCCGTACCAGCGGCACAATGTGGGGTATTTCTGCCCCTGTGTGCTGGTAGGACAGGCGGATATTTAATTAGCCAATCAAATGCGTGGCAGGCCCTATAAGAGGGCACAAGAACCTCCCCTCTGCGTGTTTATTTCTGTCCTGTGTGGACAGAGGACAGGTGGGAGGACTTGTGTCCTCTTAGAGAAGCTCAGCAGGATCACTCACCTCCTGAGCGGTTGTTTTCTTCTTGTCACCTTCTGTGCCCTGTGGGGAGAAGGTGCTTGTTAGCCATATGTGGCTACCCCCCTCTATCCCCCCCTCCCCCCCTTTCCTCCGCTTCCCCCGCTCCTTGTGACTTACCTGACATTTTGGTGAGAGTCCGGGGACTCCGCATGCCGCCTCTGGTGGCCGCGTGGAGTGCGCACTTCCGGTTTCGCCGGAAGTATCATGGCGCCATGGCAACGGCCTGGCGCTGGCGGCCGCTCACTCAGGGGAGATTCAGGCCTTATTAAAGGCCGGAAAAGACGGGGAGATGTGGGGGTAAGTGCCCGGGTTAAGGGCCTCTTGGTGGGGGGAATGTATATCTTTGCAGACCCCTGATTACAGGAGTAGTTGTCTGGCAAGGGCGCCCTGGAGAAGGTACCAGCCTCAGACCACGGTCTGGGAGTCTACTCCCCCATCTTTCTGGTCCCCAAGTTCACCGGGGGCTGGAGGATGATAATAGATCTGAGGTACCTCAATCGGTTTATCAGGAAGAGGTCATTTCGAATGGAAACCGTGGATTCCGTGGCTGTGTTTCTTCAGCCAGGAGAGGTGATGGTTACCCTCGATTTGAAGGACGCCTATCTACATGTCCCTATTGCTCATTTCCACAGAAAGTTCCTCAGGATTGCCGTCGCTATGGCCGGCCACAGGGAGCACTATCAATTCACAGCTCTGCCATTCGGCATCACATCCGCCCCACTGGTATTCACCAAGGTGATTGCTCCGGTCGCCGCGGCCCTCAGACTTCAGGGTCTTTTCAACATCCCTTATCTAGACGACTAGCTACTGAAAGCTCAGTCTCCTGCTGCCCTCCTCCAGCAGCTCAACCTTGCCATCAACTTCCTACAGGAGTTAGGATTATCAACTGGGAGAAGTCCGAAATCGTTCCATCCACCCGAAGAAAATTCCTCGGATTTATAGTGGATTCAGAAG
This sequence comes from Leptodactylus fuscus, assembly GCF_031893055.1. Taxonomy (NCBI): domain Eukaryota; kingdom Metazoa; phylum Chordata; class Amphibia; order Anura; family Leptodactylidae; genus Leptodactylus; species Leptodactylus fuscus. Next base: position 82,482,077 of record NC_134267.1, read on the forward strand.
CGATGCAGATCTTCCTCTCCAGTCCAAGGAAGGAAAGAATCCAAGCCAGTGGACGATTCCTATTGCGCACTCGGCAGGTAACCATCCGGACCGCCATGAGAGTCCTGGGCCTGATGTCATCCTCGGCCAGGGCGGTCCCTTGGGCTTTATGGCATTTGCGTCCCCTGCAGATGGAAGTGTTGAGAACCTGGAACAGGTCTCCACGGGGATTGCACAAGAAGATCTGCCTTTCTCCCGCTACCCATCTTTCCCTCAGATGGTGGATACACCTGAAAGACGGAAGGTCCACGGTCCCGACAGTGTGGACCCTGTTGACAACAGATGCATCCCAGTGGGGATGGGGAGCCCATTGTCAAGACAAAACTGTACAAGGACGATGGAGATGTCCGGAGCTGGGGTCATCCAATCTCAAGGAACTCAGAGCAGTGTACCTGGCCCTAGTACACTTTGCCCCAGAATTGAAAGGCAAGTCTGTCAAAATCCGGTCAGACAATATGACGGTGGTAGTCTATATAAACAAACAAGGGGGCACCAGGTCACCAACCTTGCTGAGAGAGACAAATCTCATATTTGCCTGGGCAGAGAAGAATCTGGTCCAGTTATCCGCTGTTCACATAAAGGGCTCCCTGAACATAGTAGCGGATCAGCTGAGTCGGGGTATTACCGTATCAGGAGAATGGTCTCTCAATCCAGACGTATTTCAACAGATCGTCCAGAGATGGGGTCTCCCGGAGGTCGATCTTATGGCTACCCGACTCAACACTAAGGTGGGGACCTTCTGCCAAACGCGTTAGTGAACTATAAGCTTTGTCCACTGAGGAGCCATGTACCACCTTTTTCTCTGACCATGTACAGCTTAGGTTCCTCCCTGGGTTTCGTCCCAAGGTGCCATCTGCTGTAAACAGGAACCAACTGATTTCCCTTCCAGTATCTTTTCCATTCCCTTCTTCTGCTGAAGAAGAAAGATGGCACAAGCTGGATGTGGTTAGATGCCTGCAGATCTACTTGCAGCGCACTCGCCCCTTTAGGCGGACTGAAAACCTGTTGGTCAGCTACACGGGGAAAAACAAAGGCGCCAAAGCCGCCAAAGCTACAATATCCCGGTGGGTTACCGAGACTATTAGAGTCGCCTATACCGCCCAAGGGCTGTCGGCTCCATCTTTCCTTCATGCCCATTCAACCAGGGCAGTGTCCACTTCACGGGCAGAAAGAAGTGCTTTGTCTGTGGACCAAATATGCGCAGCTGCCTCTTGGGCATCTGAATCCACCTTCATTCGGCATTACCACCTGAAGGACCAAGTGGCAGATTCCAATGCCTTTGCCCAGACCGTTTTAAGTTCGGTCATGGGTTTGTCCCACCCATCTTGGGGACCTGCTTGCTATATCCCCACATTGTGCCGCTGGTACGGACGACAGGGAACAAGTGATTATGAAGATAATCTTGTTTCCCTTAGTCCTAACAGCGGCACAAGATTTCCCACCCTGGGAATCATATCTTATGTATAAAACTGTATATAAATGTTATGGAGGTACTTTTGTATTTACAAGCAGAGGGGAGGTTCTTGTGCCCTCTTATAGGGCCTGCCACGCATTTGATTGGCTAATTAAATATCCGCCTGTCCTACCAGCACACAGGGGCAGAAATACCCCACATTGTGCCGCTGTTAGGACTAAGGGAAACAAGATTATCTTCATAATCACTTGTTCATGGGTGGCAAACTCCAAAAATCTCAGGCTTGGCGAACACAATTTTTGGAAATTTACACAAGTTCCCATCATGAAGAAAGTCATATATATTGGAAGAAAGACTTTTAGATATAGAAAAGCATGTTGGTCAATAACTAATGAGTTAAAAGCGCCTCCATGTTTGCACTGTAACTATGGACTACAGAGGAAACAGCACTAGGCTAATCCCATGCTGAGAGGGTGATAGCTAGGCAGGTCATATGGTTGGGAGTTGGCCATGCTCTAAACAATGTTGCTATGAGTCAATAACATCCTGGTGGTCTGGATTTTGTGGGCCAGCTTAATCAATATACTGAAGTGGACAGCCATGCTCAGTTTTGCTTTTTTCTATGCTCCAGCGATTTTGAAGCGTGTGGTGTGATATAATGAACTAGCTATGGCGTTGGTGTGGTCAGCAAAGAATTTCATGATGGCAGGCTGCCCTTATAAACAATACCATAGCGTTTGGTGACATGGATGCCATGCCACACCCTGGCCATCATATGAATGTACCCTTTTATAAATTATTAGAGATGAGCGAGTAGTATTCGATCGAGTAGGTATTCGATCAAATACTACGGTATTCGAAAAATACTCGTACTCGATCGAGTACCACTCGCTATTTGAATAGAAAAGTTCGATGCAGAACCAGCATTGATTGGCCGAATGCTATACAGTCGGCCAATCAACGCTGGTTCTTCTCCTACCTTTAGAAGTCTTCTCCGTGCAGCTTCCCTGCGGCGTCTTCCGGCTCTGAATTCACTCTGCCAGGCATCGGGCCTGGGCAGAGCCGACGTAGTGCGGGCATGCGCAGTCAGCTATGCCCAGGCCCGATGCCTGGCAGAGTGAATTCAGAGCCAGAAGACGCTGCGGGGACGCTGCATGGAGAAGACTTCTCGGAGGATCCAGCCCGACCCTCACTCGTGGACTTGGTAAGTGTAATTTGATCGAACGTTGCCTACCCCTGAAACGAGCATTTTCGCCCATAGAGTATAATAGGATTTGATATTCGATTCGAGTAGTCGAATATTGAGGGGCTACTCGAAACGAATATCGAATCTCGAACATTTTACTGTTCGCTCATCTCTATAAATTATGCTTCCTTGTATTAGTATTCCCCACTAATGTTTTCTGATGCCCTCCTTATAATATTGTTCCACTGTTATTTCCCCTATCTCTGCTGAGATATAGATATCCTGTGTGTGATGCTGATGCCTTGCATGCCATAGGCCTATCATGGGTTCAGGGCTGGGTCAGGGATCTTCTCATTTCTGTGATATGACAATTAGGCTAAAGCCCCATGGGCCGTAATCGCAGCGCTAAAGCACTGTGGAAAGAACCGCGGTATGAACGCACTGCGGTTCTTTCCGCAGCACTTTTAAGAGAAAGTTTGCAGAGTTTTCCTTTGCGGACTTTCTCTTAACATTATATCTATGGGAAAGCCGCCGGCATTTCCGTAGATATAACTGACATGCAGCGATTTGCAAAGCTGCAACGGCTTTGCAAATAGCAGCGTGTCCGTGCTGCAATTTCTTCTGTAAAGTGGGCATGGGATTCGCATGAATCGCATCCCCTTTGCTTGCACTGTTGCTTGCACGTCTCTACTGCTGGCAAATCGTGGCGTTTACGTCCCGTGGGGTCCCGGCCTTAAAGTGGTTTTCCCATCTCCCTGTTTCAGCAGCTTTGCCTGCTGTCTCTTCTTCTCATTTCCTGTATTCTTCATCAAAAAATCAAAGGCGCCTCCTCCCTAGGAGAACAGGACACTATGTAGTATCACAATCCTTTACAGTGAGAGATTATTTATTATGATTACTAGAAATTTTATATAAATGAAGACCAAATAATATGCACAGCAAATGTATATTACATTACACAGATTTGGAGAGAAAAACACACTTACATGCAGCAGGAGAGAACAATCTATGTGTTTACATATAGAGATAACAGACAAGCTGCAATTAGCTAAACTGTTTGTCCTGCCATGAGAACTGAAGACAACAGTGAGAGTACTCAACCTCAGTAATGAATGAGTGCCTGGAATATGTAAACCAGGCATGTCTGGTAAGTATACTGTATGCCCCTTTTAGACTGATGCTGTATTACATCTGAAATACCTTGCAGATTCCTGTTCAGATCAAGCAATGATATTACTGCACCTTGCTGCCTGCACCAGGTACTGCTGATTTATAATATGCACCATTAGTATTATTGCTGTTACTATTGACTATAATGGGGTCTCTTGGGTGTCTGCCATTTTTAAGCTGAAACTGGCTGGCCGATTTTCAGCGGACACTAAAACAGAGTCTCCGGCACAGATGTAAACATTGCCTTATATAATATATTATTATTTAGATTGAATGTAAGTAAAAGGTTTTAAACAATTAAGAATTCCATGAACAGAACATTATAATGGAAACCATAGGATTTCCCTTAGATCAAAAACTTATATTAAATATATCTGTCAGGAAATCAATTAGAGGTATTTCACTTCATTAAGCTTCTGCCAACAGTGACTAGAGATAACTTGGCAGGTTTAAGTGACAGCATTCTGGGATTGTGTTACTGCCAAAGGGAAGCACAGTGTGTGGTTCCACTGAGTAATATTTAGACATACAGTCATCTGTGAGCAACCTTTAATCTGCTTACTCTGCAAAAAAAACCCTTCAGTCATGGGAGATACAATTGTATACTGTTTATGAGTAACAGTTCATGCAAAATGCATTCCTAATCTACCTTAACCCTTTAAAGACGCAGGGTACTTTGGATGTTAATGCTTTTTTTAGATTTTCCCATACAGATGACTGCATTTTTTTGTGGCTGTGTGTCCGTGCCATATCCAAGGAGTGCAAATGATTAACCATGTTCTATGGGCAGGTTGAAATTGCGGAGAAGATACCAATGCGGATTAGTTTCTAAGCAATACAGGTTAACTTCCCGTCTCTGTGTGTCCCTGGGCATGTGGCGCTTTTCCATTTTCTGCACTTTGTCTTCCTGCATGTTCTTCATAGTTTATTTAGGCTGTTTGTGGCCAAAACAATATAATTGGCACCTGTGTTTTTTTAATTTTTTTTTTTATTTCAAGGACCATCCTGTCATTTGGGATAAGTGGTCAGATGACTATTGTGACAGAGTAGAAAAAGAATGTGCCTAGGAGGACATAAACTCCACTCCCAGGAATGGAAATGAGGCACAAAGATCACCATAAAAAACTTGGCAAGTACCCAATGTTTTTCATAGTTCATTGTAGTATTGCTTGCTTATCATCATGTTGCATGCCTTTATCAGCCGTCTAGATTGCCCTTTTTGGATGTATCAATAAAATCCTTTTTCAGTTGTTGACTCCAAGACCTGTTTGTACACTTGCTGGGACTAGTTTAAGCAGGAACTGAAAGAGAATGGCAAAATCTGGGAAAGCGGCCATACATGTACACCCAAGCAGCTGCTTTTCTTGCATAATGTCATGGATGGAGAGATGTACAAGTGCATTTTAGTAAATTAGAATATCATCAAAAAGTTAATTATTATTTATTATTTTTTTAGTAATTAAATTGAAAAGTGAAACACATATATTATATTGAGTTATTAGAAACAGAGTGAACTGTTTCAAGTGTTTATTTCTGTTAATGTTGATGACTATGGCTTACAGCTAAGGAAAACTCAAAAGAAATTATCTCAGAAAATTAAAATAATTAACCCAAAACAGCTGCAAAGACTTCCTAAGCATTTAAAAAGGTGCCTTAGTCTGGTTCAGTGGGCAACACAATTATGGGAAGACTGCTGGCTTGACAGATGTTCAGAAGGTAGTCATTGACACACTCCACAAGAAGGGTAAGCCACAAAATGTAATTGCTGGCTATTCAGAGAGCTGTATCAAAGCATATTAATGGAAAGTTGAGTGGAAGGAAAAAGTGTGGTAGAAAAAGGTGCACAAGCAACCGGGTTAACCGCAGCCTTGATAGGATTGTTTATTAAAGGGGAATTCCCATGTCCCTTGCTCACCAGTCTTCGCTGCTGCAAAGATTTCTTTCTTACTGGTTTTTGACGTCAATTGGTGGGCGGGGTTTCATATGCAAAGCCATACTGTTGGACTACCTCCAGTTTAGCTCTGCCCCCAAATTAGTGTGTAGCTCCGCCCACCACATAGCATGATCCTATGGGACGACTGAAGGGCCTGTGATGTCATCAAAGGTCCTATAACACTTGGATTTAGCTTGTTCTATATAGCGTCGACTAAATCCTAGTGGGCTAAGTCCTTCTGCCCATTAGCTTTTAGCCTGCTCTATATAAGAAAGCTCAATCCTAGTGAGCAGAGGAACCAGGTCCTTTAGCCCACTAGGGTTTAGACTGTTTTATATAAGAAAGCAACACTCATTTCCCCCCTCCTTTATCTGAGAGCAGGAAGCTAGGTTACATGTGTGGTGTAGACACAGGAACAGCTACAGACACAGGCTCGCCCCCGTGCAGCAGCTAGTCACTTGACAGTTGAGCAGATATCCCAAGGGACATAGAAACGCAGTGTCAACAATGAAGTGAATAAATTAAGATAGTGGACAAACAAAGCAGTTTTGCTGAAGCAGTGTATTTAGGAAAAGTCTTTAATCCACATCAACAAGCAGTATAGATAGGATCCTTTTTATGGGACAACCCCTTTAAAGGCCATTCAAAATTTTTGGGGAAATACACTAGGAGTGGACTGCTGCTGGAGTCAGTGCCTCAAGAGCCACCACACAGAGACATATCCAGGACATGGGCTACATGTATCGCATTCAATGTTTAAAGCCACTCATGACCAATAAACAACGCCGGGAGCGTCTTACCTGGGCTAAGGAGAGAAAGAACTGGACTGTTGCTCAATGGTCAAAGATGTTTTCAGATGAAAGTAAATTTTGCATTTCATTTGGAAATCAAGGTCCCAGAGCCTGAAGGAAGAGTGGAGAAGCTGCTGTACACAATCCAAGCTGCTTGAGGTCTAGTGTGAAGTTTCCACAATCAGTGATGGTTTGGGGAGCCATGTCATCTGTTGGTGTAGGTTCACTGTGTTTCAAAACCAAAGTCAGAGCAGCCGTCTACCAAGAAATTCTAGAGCACTTCATGCTGCCGACAAGCTTTTTGAAGATGAAATTTTCATTTTCCAACAGGACTTGGCACCTGTCCAAAAAGCTATCTAAAATGTTTTCTGTATATTTAGATAGAGACTGCTATCTATATTTATAGCAATTCTAACAAAATGTAACTAAAATTGAGACTATTACATAAGAAAAAAAACAAAAAACTATGGCTAAAAATTGAGCAGGTGCAGGTCAGAAATGTATATCACTGACTGTCACTCAGCACCACAGGACACAAACATAAGAAGATGGCTTGTGTGTGTACTACAGTAAAAAGGGCCCTGTCCTAAAGGCTCAAAAGTGATAGAATGCCAGACACATTCAAGAGGTGCCAGTAAAGTGGAATTAGCCAAGAAGTGTCCCAATTTTGTGAACTGCAGTCTTCAATACGTTTCCAGAAATATTGCGCAGTGAAAAGTTAATTGTAACTTTTATAGAGATCCACCATTTCACTGCCTTATATGAGGTGACCAGCTGGAGCCAAGGACACACTCTAAAAAAATTGTTAAGTGGGTTATCCCAGGTATAACAACTATGCGAGTGTTTGTCTCCAAGCACAAGTTAGGCACAATATATTGCACATTTAAATGGCTCATTTCTGTAAAAATTTCAGTCTTCTCGGATCTTTTAGGGTTTGATCGATGCAATTTCCATCCCCACCTGTGAAACTTGCCAAAAAATGTTCCATGACTGTGCACAAGGATTTATTCAACAGGCAGAATGTGGCCTTGTTTGACTATGTGCATGAAGTTTTCCTTACAGAGAATGTAGACTCTTTCAACATTTTACTGCTGTAATGAGACAGATTTATTCAGACTGGCTTATCGCATGTCAACAGGGGCGGATTGGCCATGGAATATGGGCTGCCCCAAGCTCTTTACCCTGACTATCACTGAGTGTAAAATTACTTTAGGCTAAGACTTCACAGAAAGTCCATACAGTTTTCCTCTGTGGACTTTCTGCCTCTGTTATACCTATACCAAAAACATCAGGATTTCTGACATGCTGCGATTTACAAAAACGTGACACTTTTAGCATCTAAAGTTAAACATGAAGCACCTCTGCAAATAGTCTTGAGTAAGATTATACTAATATCTTGTATTTACAGCTCCTATAAAGACTAGAGATGAGCGAACAGTGTTCTATCGAACACATGTTCGATCGGATATCAGGGTGTTCGCCATGTTCGAATCGAATCGAACACCGCGTGGTAAAGTGCGCCAAAATTCGATTCCCCTCCCACCTTCCCTGGCGCCTTTTTTGCACCAATAACAGCGCAGGGGAGGTGGGACAGGAACTACGACACCGGGGGCATTGAAAAAAATTGGAAAAAGTCATTGGCTGCCGAAATCAGGTGACCTCCATTTTAGACGAATAGTGGATTTCAAATCCGGGTCATATGAGAATGTGAACTTTGTGACTATGAGACAGGGATAGCTGTACAGGCAGGGATAGCTAGGGATAACCTTTATTTAGGGGGGAATGTTATTAAAAATAACTTTTTGGGGCTCTATCGGGTGTGTAATTGTGATTTTTGTGAGATAAACTTTTTCCCATAGGGATGCATTGGCCAGCGCTGATTGGCCGAATTCCGTACTCTGGCCAATCAGTGCTGGCCAATGCATTCTATTAGCTTGATGAAGCAGAGTGTGCACAAGGGTTCAAGCGCACCCTCGGCTCTGATGTAGCAGAGCCGAGGCTGCACAAGGGTTCAAGCGCACCCTCGGCTCTGATGTAGGAGAGCCGAGGGTGCACTTGAACCCTTGTGCACCCTCAGCTCTGCTACATCAGAGCCGAGGGTGCGCTTGAACCCTTGTGCACACTCTGCTTCATCAAGCTAATAGAATGCATTGGCCAGCGCTGATTGGCCAATGTATTCTATTAGCCTGATGAAGTAGAGCTGAATGTGTGTGCTAAGCACACACATTCAGCTCTACTTCATCGGGCTAATAGAATGCATTGGCCAGCGCTGATTGGCCAGAGTACGGAACTCGACCAATCAGCGCTGGCTCTGCTGGAGGAGGCGGAGTCTAAGATCGCTCCACACCAGTCTCCATTCAGGTCCGACCTTAGACTCCGCCTCCTCCAGCAGAGCCAGCGCTGATTGGCCGAATTCCGTACTCTGGCCAATCAGCACTGGCTAATGCATTGTATTGGCGTGATGAAGCAGTGCTGAATGTGTGTGCTTAGCACACACATTCAGCTCTACTTCATCGGGCTAATAGAATGCATTGGCCAGCGCTGATTGGCCAGAGTACGGAATTCGGCCAATCAGCGCTGGCTCTGCTGGAGGAGGCGGAGTCTAAGATCGCTCCACACCAGTCTCCATTCAGGTCCGACCTTAGACTCCGCCTCCTCCAGCAGAGCCAGCGCTGATTGGCCGAATTCCGTACTCTGGCCAATCAGCACTGGCTAATGCATTGTATTGGCGTGATGAAGCAGTGCTGAATGTGTGTGCTTAGCACACACATTCAGCTCTACTTCATCGGGCTAATAGAATGCATTGGCCAGCGCTGATTGGCCGAATTCCGTACTCTGGCCAATCAGCACTGGCTAATGCATTGTATTGGCGTGATGAAGCAGTGCTGAATGTGTGTGCTTAGCACACACATTCAGCTCTACTTCATCGGGCTAATAGAATGCATTGGCCAATCAGCGCTGGCCAATGCATTCTATTAGCGTGAACTGAGTTTGCACAGGGGTTCTAGTGCACCCTCGGCTCTGCTACATCAGATTGCTACATCTGATGTAGCAGTGCCGAGTGTGCATCAGATGTGTAGTTGAGCAAAACTGACTCAGCACTGCTAAGTCTCTGCATTCGCATAGGAATGCATTGGCCAGCCTTCGGCCAATCAGCGCTGGCTCTGCCGGAGGAGGCGGAGTCTAAGGTCGGACCTGAATGGAGACTGGTGTGGAGCGATCTTAGACTCCGCCTCCTCCAGCAGAGCCAGCGCTGATTGGTCGAGTTCCGTACTCTGGCCAATCAGCACTGGCCAATGCATTTCTATGGGGAAAAGTTAGCTTGCGAAAATCGCAAACTGACAGGGATTTCCATGAAATAAAGTGACTTTTATGCCCCCAGACATGCTTCCCCTGCTGTCCCAGTGTCATTCCAGGGTGTTGGTATCATTTCCTGGGGTGTCATAGTGGACTTGGTGACCCTCCAGACACGAATTTGGGTTTCCCCCTTAACGAGTTTATGTTCCCCATAGACTATAATGGGGTTCGAAACCCATTCGAACACTCGAACAGTGAGCGGCTGTTCGAATCGAATTTCGAACCTCGAACATTTTAGTGTTCGCTCATCTCTAATAAAGACCTATGTGTTTGCATGGCTAAAAACTAAAAACAAACCCTTCTTAGCTGATCCTGCAGTCATTCTCATCTCTAGCCTAAGAAAAAAGGGACACGTGAAAGACACTGTACTATATGCAGTATAATGTTTTGGTTTTTTTGCTACAATTCACTAAGTAGAACCTTAGCCTCAGTATGTTATAATCTAATAATGGCCAGGTTACCATTTCAATTTAAATTTATCAGATATAATTTTATTTGCTAATTTTCTTCAACTATAGTTTTTTGAAAACAAATGCTATTATGCCCCATAGTGTCCCCTACACACACTACTATGCCCCATAGTGGCCCCTGCACACTATGGCATAGTGGCGCTTGCACACAGTATTATGCCCCATCATGGACCACCCATGAACAATTATTATACTCTGGGGTCTGATTTTGGTGATTTTTCTCTAAAATAGCAAGTCTGTTACACTTACAAGTCCCCAAAATTTACTAATTTATATATTGTAAACAGGCAGATGGTAAAGTGGTAGAGGGCAGGTACATTCCACTAAGATGGTTAGTATCTACAAGGTGACTGGCTGGAGTATGGGACCAGGAGTTAGGTGTTGTTGTAAAGTCAGGCCGATACTCCAGTCCTGGTTTTCTGGCTGACCCAAGTGGTCAGCTATAAAAGCACTGAGGTTGCCCATGGGAAGGGGGTGTGGTCGTCTCTTGGAGGAGAAACCTGGTGTAGACACTGCCCTGTGTGTGTCTGGAGGATAAAACCTTAAAACTCACCTTGTGTGTGGGTGAGGAAAGCCTGAGGACTTACCTTCTTTACATCCTGAAGTAAGGACTGTTTTGTTGTTTCATTTTTGTACCCTGCTGAAGAAAGCTCCTTTATGTTATCCTTATGCTGAAGAAAGCTGTTTTTTGATTTACATTCTGTGGACTGTGTGAACTGCCTCCAATAAACTGACTACAACTGAGAGCTAATCTCCTTGCCTCCGTCTGCTTGACCTAGCAACTTACCTTCTCTGAGGGTCCCGTAATTTACATATGGTGGAGGACGCGGGCAGAGACTGTTGCTAGGGGCAACCGCGTGTGGGCGTTAAAGTTTCCAAGCTGTGAATGTCCTGGGTGAAGGCGGCTACTGCAGTAAAGCCAAACACTGAGACCATGGACGAGTTGGTCAAACAGTTGGTGCTGGCCAATGCACAACAGCAGCGTTCCATGGAGGCGGCTGAGAGACGGCAGCAGGAGACCAATCACTTGCTAGTGGAGCAATTGGCAGCTCTCACAAAGATGGTGACTGCACAGCAAGTGGTGTCTGCAAAGGCTACAAGTTCTGTGAGTGATGTCCGGAGAAAAATACAGACTACACTACAGAAAATGACTGCTGAGGATGATGTGGAGGCTTATCTAACTGTCTTTGAACGGGTTGCAGACAGAGAGCAATTGCCTGTGGAAGAGTGGGCTGAAATCCTGGCTCCATACCTGACAGGTGAGCCACAAAAGGCATATTATGATCTCTCTGTGCAGGACTCCAAAGACTACAGCAAACTAAAAGCTGAAATACTCGCTCGGTTGGGGGTCAGTCTAGCAGTCCAGGCCCAGCGAGTACACCAATGGACTTTTTGCCAAGAAAAGCCCCCACGCTCACAGATGTATGATCTCTTCCACCTGATTCGTAAATGGTTAAAACCAGAGACTCTTACACCTGAGCAGATGGTGGAAAGGGTGGCGATGGATCGCTATATACGTACCCTTCCTGTGCCAGTGCAGCGCTGGGTTGTCCAGGGAAACCCACAAGGTGCAGACAGTCTGGTGGACCTGGTGGAGAGATATTCCACTGCTGAGAACTTTGTCTTGTGGCCAAGTAAGGAGAAATCTTCTCTGGTTAACCCCAAAGTTCATGCTGAACCCAGTAAAAGGGGGTATAAACCAGGGGGAGAGCGGAGACAGATGCCTCTGGACAAAAAAATGGAAGAGCTGAAAGTCCCTTCTAAAATGCAGCCACAACAAATAGTCTGCTGGAGGTGTCATACACCAGGGCACATAGCAGCACATTGCTCTGTGAATACAGAGCCCATGGACTGTAGTGTGGCTCACCGCTATTCCCTGTTTGCACACCCTGTCTGCAGTGCCACACCATCTCATCCTGACAGAACACAGATGTGCCAGGTGTCTGTCAATGGGGACATTGTAACTGCGCTTCTGGACTCAGGAAGTCTGGTAACCCTTGTTAGAGAAGGACTTCCCCATGTATTGTGTGTCCCTGGAAAAGGGATGGGAGTGAAATGCGTACATGGGGACATCAAAGACTATCCTGTGGCTCAAGTGTTTATAGAGACTGTGTGTGGTAATGTCTCCCACAAAGTGGGCCTGGTAAAAAATTTGTTGTATGAAATGATAATAGGACAGGATTTTCCTCTGTTTTGGGAACTCTGGGAGAGAGTGACATCTTCCCCTGTTACTGAGCCTACCAAGGTTGAAAGTGTGTCTCCAAGGGCTGAACAGGTGGAAGACGGTTTACACTCTAACTTGTTGGAGAAAAACACTCCTGCACCTGACAATTTTCCTCTAGCAGTTATGGTAGGAGATGAGGCTGAGTCTGCAGACTCTGAATCAGCCTTGCCAGACCTTGAGGTGTCAAGGGTTAATTTTGGGACGGCACAGTTGCAAGACCCTACCTTAAAAACTGCATTAGAAAATGTGACTGTTTTAGAGGGTGTTCCCCAGGAGCCAGGGGCCGATCAGCGGTATCCTTTCTTTGAGGTACATAACAATCTGTTGTATCGGGTTACTAAAGCTAATAATGAGATTGTGGAACAGTTACTGGTGCCAAAGCCCTACAGAAAAATGGTGTTAGACCTGGCTCATTCTCATGTATTAGGAGGACACCTAGCTTCAGATAAGACCAGGGAACGGGTCTTTCAGAGGTTCTATTGGCCAGGATGTTATAAAGACATTGAAAATTACTGTCGGTCTTGTCCCACCTGCCAACTGAATGCTCCTGTGTCTCATTTCAGGAGCCCTTTAGTACCTTTACCCATCATTGAAGTCCCATTTGAGCGGATTGCCATGGATATAGTCGGACCATTGGTAAAGTCCGCCAGAGGACACCAGTACATCTTGGTAGTTCTAGACTATGCTACCAGATATCCAGAGGCCATCCCTTTGAGAAACCCCACTGCTAAGTGCATTGCAAAAGAGTTGTTCCACATATGCACTAGGGTGGGAATTCCCAAAGAAATCTTAACTGATCAAGGCACACCATTTATGTCTAAGGTCATGGGAGAGTTGTGTAAGATATTGAAAATCAAGCAGATGAGAACGTCCGTATATCATCCACAAACGGATGGCCTTGTAGAAAGGTTCAATAAAACCTTGAAGGCCATGTTAAAAAAGGCTGTGGAGAAGGATGGAAAAGATTGGGATTGTTTGTTGCCATATCTGCATATCATTCTCAATTAGGGAAGTACCACAGGCCTCTACAGGGTTCTCCCCATTTGAGCTGCTATATTGTAGACATCCCCGGGGTCTCCTGGACGTAGCTAAAGAGACATGGGAGTCTGAGGCCACCCCATATAAAAGTGTAATTGAGCATATAGCCCAAATGCAGGAGAGAATCTCCCAGGTAATGCCCATAGTGAGGGAACATTTGCAAAGGGCACAGAAAGCTCAAAGAAATGTGTATAATCGTTCTGCTAGAATTAGAGAATTCAGTCCGGGTGATCGGGTTTTGATATTAGTGCCCACTGTGGAGAGTAAATTTTTGGCTAAGTGGCAGGGACCCTTTGAGATCCTGGAAAAAGTTGGGGAAGTAAATTATAAAGTGCACCAACCAGGCAAAAGAAAGCCGGTGCAACTTTATCATGTAAATTTGATTAAGCCCTGGAGAGAAAGGGAGTCACTGGCCGCACTAGTCTGCCCTACTGTAGCTACTGAGCCAGAATGCCATAAGGTGACAGTGGCTGATACTTTATCTAGTTCGCAAAAACAGGAGACCAAAGAGTTTTTGCAACATAACAAAGATATGTTCTCTAGCTTGCCAGGTTGTACAAGTGTGATTGAACACGATATTGTTACAGAGCCACAGGTAAAAGTCAAGCTGAAACCTTACAGGATTCCTGAGGCCCGTAGACAGGTTATCTCAGAAGAGGTTCAGAGAATGTTGTCTTTGGGAGTGATTGAAAAATCAAAAAGTGAATGGTCTAGCCCAATCGTGTTAGTTCCCAAGCCAAATGGTACCTGGCGATTATGTAATGATTTCCGTAAACTTAATGAAGTTTCAAAAATGGATGCCTACCCTATGCCCCGGGTGGATGAACTTATTGAGAGGTTGGGTCCAGCCAGATATATCACCACTCTGGACCTCACTAAAGGGTACTGGCAAATATCTTTGACAAAAGATGCCCGAGAGAAAACTGCCTTTTCTACTCCCGATGGCTGTTTTCAATATGTTAGAATGCCATTTGGTTTGAAAGGAGCCCCGGCCACATTCCAAAGAGCAATGGATGAAATCCTTGTTCCGCACAAGAGTTATGCAGCAGCCTATTTAGATGACATTGTCATCTTCAGCCTAGACTGGAGCAGCCATTTAAGTAAAGTTCAGGCTGTCTTGGATTCCCTTAGAGAAGCAGGGTTTACTGCCAACCCAGAAAAGTGTGCCATAGGCATGGAACAAGCCAAGTATCTGGGGTATGTTGTGGGGAGAGGTATGATTAAACCCCAAAATAATAAGGTGGAAGCCATACAGAACTGGCCCCGTCCACTCACAAAAAAACAAGTGAGGGCTTTCCTAGGGATTGTGGGGTATTACAGGCGATTTGTGCCTAATTTTGCCAGTATGGCAGCACCTTTGTCAGATCTCACAAAAGGGAAAAAGTCGGTGATGATTCAGTGGTCACCAGAGGCCGAAAATGCATTTAGCAATCTAAAAATGGCACTCTGTAGACAACCAGTACTAGTGGCTCCAGATTTTTCAAAGGAATTTTTAGTACAAACAGATGCGTCAGAGGTCGGGTTAGGGGCTGTCCTGTCTCGGGAAGTTAATGGGGAAGAACATCCCATCATGTACTTGAGTCGGAAATTGAACACTGCAGAGAGAAACTACTCTATTGTAGAAAGAGAGTGTCTGGCAATAAAGTGAGCTCTAGACTCTCTCAGGTATTACTTGCTGGGTAGAAAGTTCAGGCTCATCTCAGACCATGCCCCGCTTAAATGGATGAGCAAACACAAGGGCAATAATGCGAGGGTAACAAGGTGGTTCCTGGCGTTACAGGATTTTGATTTTGTGGTGGAACATAGACCAGGGAAGGCTCATTGCAATGCGGATGCCCTGTCTAGGATCCACTGCCTCTCCGCTATAAGTGCCCAGCCCCTCGGCTTTGGGCAGAGGGGGGGGATATGTAAACAGGCAGATGGTAAAGTGGTAGAGGGCAGGTACATTCCACTAAGATGGTTAGTATCTACAAGGTGACTGGCTGGAGTATGGGACCAGGAGTTAGGTGTTGTTGTAAAGTCAGGCCGATACTCCAGTCCTGGGTTTTGCTGGCTGACTCAAGTGGTCAGCTATAAAAGCACTGAGGTTGCCCATGGGAAGGGGGTGTGGTCGTCTCTTGGAGGAGAAACCTGGTGTAGACACTGCCCTGTGTGTGTCTGGAGGATAAAACCTTAAAACTCACCTTGTGTGTGGGTGAGGAAAGCCTGAGGACTTACCTTCTTTACATCCTGAAGTAAGGACTGTTTTGTTGTTTCATTTTTTACCCTGCTGAAGAAAGCTCCTTTATGTTATCCTTATGCTGAAGAAAGCTGTTTTTGATTTACATTCTGTGGACTGTGTGAACTGCCTCCAATAAACTGACTACAACTGAGAGCTAATCTCCTTGCCTCCGTCTGCTTGACCTAGCAACTTACCTTCTCTGAGGGTCCCGTATTTACAATATATATAAAAAAAATTGCTTTTGCAACATAATCACATAATGTGTATAGAAAAAAACAGGTTCTCCTAAAACAGGACAATAGAGCTGATTTCAATGTTAAAATGTGTTTAACCCCTACCCGACATCCACCGTAACAGTACGGCACTGCCGGGAAGGACTTCCCGCAAACTACGCTGACAAGGACAAGCTGTTCTTGACCGGCTTAGCATCACCGTCACCGAGTGGTGGATTGGGGCGGCCCTGAGGACGCAGCGCTGCTCCAGCGGCCGCCCCTCACACTTAGCAGAGAGCAGGTCCTCTCCCTGCCTGCTCTCTGCCTGCTAACACCGCCCGCTCCGCCCCCTCCGCTCCGCCCCCTCCACTCGGCTCCTGTCCCTCCTCCGGGGGGGGGGGGCAGCTTTCTGACGTCCGCCTCAGGCGGCACAAAGACTAGGTTCACCCCTGCTTATATTAGGCAATTCAACAGAATCCACCCCCCCCACCCCCCGCATGCCTTACTTTCAGGGGTGTCCTACTTTCGAGGAAACACGGTAGTAAAGCATTACACATTCCTCGTGGGCTGTCCATTCTATTGGCTATATGACTGGTGGATGTTCAGCTTAGACCCGACCTATCTTCTGACAACCATAGGAAATAAAAGTCCCATTTCATAGAATTCATCAATGAGAGAAGCTGTCACCATAAATCTGGACATTGGCAGTGTAAAAATAGTAGCGTAAGAATATGTTGTCATTACTCCTATTTATAGAGCTGAGTAGCATTTACTTACCCTGACTAAAGATTCAGATGTATTGTAACCTTGCATTATGGCACACAGCACCACGAATAGTATCATGGGGCCAATAAGGTTATGTTACAAGCTAATTTACTTTTTCCTAGTGTCACTTTAGACGTGTAGCAGCATTTCTGGCAGAAATCCAAAGGTTCTGCCGCAACCAAATACTAGCAGGTGTCTCTTTCAACACCATTCAAAAAGTAATTGCACAAAGCAAATGAATCCATTTTCCAGCTCCTACAGTGAAACTGAAGCACTTCAATGATATTTCCATTTGCGCTATCTTTTATAGTGAGTTCTCAATTACTAAATATACATTTAGCATTCTTTGCGGTATGATTTGTGATATTGCACAGGGAAATATCTTGTGCATGTTGAAATGATTCCAGCTTGTGTTGCCTTTACACTTTCAGTTGCTGGGTACTGAAACTCCAAAGAAATCATGATACTGATCTCTGAACTTGGTTTGGATCCATAGGTTTTACTATTACAAAGCTATTAGAGTGATTTATGTTATGTTAGACAAGAGAGGCTTAGCAAGAGAAAAAAGTCAAACTGTCACATTAAGGCTGAGGCCTCACATTGCAGAAATGCAGTGTTTTGTTTTTTTCCCCTATTAGTATGTCTTTATTTTTTTTGGAATATGGGATGGAAATCCATGCAAACACAGGGAGAACATACAAACTCCTTGCAGATGGTTTTTTGCCCTTGGTGGGATTTGAACACCAGGACTCCAGTGCTGCAAGGCTGCAGTGCTAACCACTGAGCCACCGTGTGTCCCCCTGATTTTGGTGAGTTTTTTGAGCCAAAGCCAAGAATGACTGCAAAAGGAATTGGAAATATGTATGAAGCAATTATAGCGCTACCTTCTGCTCAATCCACTCCTGGCTTTGGATAAAAAAAAAAATGGTACAAAAACAGCTGTGTTTCTGTAATGTGGGGCCTTAGCCCAAAGCTAAGGCTACATGGCCTCATCTCTTGTCGCAAGACCAAAGATCGCAATATTCATAATGGCTAATACAAAAACATGGCATGTAAGCACAACAACTCCTTGTTACCAGGGACATTGTTGGGGCTGGGGGACCTGGGAAATTGACCCAATCAATGCATGAATATTTGTATGTGTGTGTATATGTACTGTATATTTAGTTTAGACAAGGCTCTAAAAAAACGTGAAACTAATGGATGTGGCCTGAAAATCTTTCTTCCAGTTGAGCATTTATAGCTATAAAGTGTACCTTCAAGGTGTTAGGTATAGGAATTACATCAGAGTCTAAAAATATCACATACCATTGAATAGACTTTGAGAGTAGAATGTCTTCTAGAGGTTAATAGAGTGTCTATTAGATCATTAGAGAAACCTTCAGTGTTCTGAAGTTTGTGAAGATCCTGATGGAACATTCCCTTCTGTAGGAGGAGGTTCTACTTTGGAGGAAGTTTCCAATAACTGCCTATGGGAACATCCAGCACTAGAGTGAACCAGGCTTGGCAAGGAGGAATTGCAGTTCCTTGAATATTTTGTTGCTTGATTTTCTGGAGTGAACACATACACAAAGAGATTTGTCCAAGGAACTGAGCCCATCTATATCACTTCCAAATGATCCTGTTTGGTTAGAGAGAATAATCTTGGGAGATTTTAATTTTCACCTGAAGCCAAGGCATCTACCTCTGGGGACCCATCTTCAGGGTTATCTGATGGAAGATATCTGAGTTGAGAGCCCAATCGCTGTTTCAGAAGAATGCATCTTAACCAGTCCACTTTCAAGTTTATAGAGCCTTTGATGTGGATGACTGATATCAAGTCCAAGTTCTTCTGCCATAAACAGAATTATTTTGCACTCTTCCACCAGGGATGAACTTCTTGGTATGCCTTGTTTGTTTACTTAATGTACTGATGTGAGATTGTCTGATTGTATGAGAACATGTTGGTATTACAGCAGATGCATGAAGTGCAATAGTGTCAGTCTGATGGCTCTTAACTCCATGAGAGAGGGAGATCTGTTCTGACTTATTTTTTTCTGAACCCAACAAATCTTGACATGAGCACCCTAGCCTGATTGTGATACATCCATAGTGAGGGGAATGGTCTGGACTGGATTAAAGGATTTTCCCTGTGATAACCAATCCTTTTCTAACCATATTGCACAAACTGGTATGAGTCCACAGCCCGTCTAGTTAGATTACTGATGATGAACGGACCAGTTCCCCGGATTGGGACGGCAAAATGTACACAAAAGGAAAAATAGTCCAGCACCAAAAGCATGTAATATGCTAAAACATAGCTTTTAATTAAATAGTAAAAGTAAAAACATATAAGAGGATACAGAAAAACACACAATATCATCTTGGTTCAACATATATTCATGAAAAAGATCAATATATAGAAATGAGCATGATTGTAAAAAATGGATAGAACAAACCACGTCCTCGTTCACATGATAGGAGCTGACGCGTTTCGAGACGCTAGTCTCTTAGTCGTAGCCATAATGAATGAGACGGAAACTCCAACTTAAGTAGCCTCTACATAATTGACTCATAATGAATAACACCTGATTCATGAACAAACGGACTAAAGACAATGTACAAAGCAAAAAGAAAAGCATATGTACTAATAAAAACAAAATGCTAAAAACATGATAGTATGCAAAAGTGAAAAAAGAAAAAATCCAATCTCAACAATTATTGCTCCATATTATACTATTGACACAAGAAAAAATGAGTGAGATACCAATCATATTTATATGTACGTATTTATTACCCCACACGGATTTACCAAAAAACAGTAACAAATAATACCAAAGGAGGAAAAAATCTGCAGAAAAGCTAACAATGGGAAGACAGCGTAAAAAACACCTAGGTGAGTATGTTATATCCCATCCCTCTCCCAAGAATGAAGCTCTATCTTATATGCACGAGTATCTCTTATTCTAATGTGCAAGACCACATTTATTCATGGATTAATGAGGAAAAAGAGAACCTACATGATACACTGCAAACCGGTATCCAGAGTGATCACTATGCGTGTATATCCAACAACACGTGACACATAGTCACATGATTAAAGGAGTCAATTCTCCTTACTATTCCGATCATGTGACTATGTGTCACGTGTTGTTGGATATACACGCATAGTGATCACTATTCACCATATGGAAAAAAATATTTTTATCGGTTTCAATACCTGGCATTTTTGGACACAGGGATACTTAATGTGTATGCATTTTTTTTTTTAACTTTTATGTGTGTTTTAGGGAAATATTAGACCCTCTAGAGTTCTTGGAATCCAGGGGGTCTGATCACTAAAGCAATGCATTACAATGACAATGCATTGCAAATTGATGGCACTTCTATTGCAGGCTGCATACAGCAGCCTGTAATAAAAGTTAATCCCAGACAAGCCTGGAAATCTTCAATGGCTTCATAGCTGGACTATGCAGCAATAAACATCTTTGACAAGGGGACACTCAGTTGCCAATTTGTGAGAGATAAGGCGGACTATGTTTTAGTTCATGTCTTCACTAATGCCATGTTTTCCAGGTCTCCATAAACAGAGGGTTAATTTTGGCCTCAGAGAGCAGGGTACATGTTCGTTGTAGAATTATATACACTGGATTGTAATGAGTTTTCTATATCTATGTTTGCAAACAGTATAATATCCATTTCCACTTTGCCCCACAGTATAATGTCCCCTTTCCAGGTTACCCAACCCAATATGATTTCCCTTTTCCAGTTTCCCCTCCCTCCCTCAAAAAGTATCATGTCCCCTCTCCACGTTGCCCCCACCCTGAATCATGTCCCGTTTCCAGGTTGCCCCCTAAGTATACTGTCCCTTTTCCAGGTTTCCCCGCTCCTTATCATGTCCTCTTTCCACGTTGTCCCTCTAGTATCATGTTCCCCTTTCCAAATTGCCTCTGTCCCTTATTATATGCATTTTCCAGGTTGCCTCCTCCCCCAGTACCATGTCTCCTTTCCAGGTTTCCCCCACAAATAAAGAAAAAAATAGAACACCTAATAGTCACTTTTCCCTGTCATCCTGTTGTTTTCTGTCTTTACTTCTACTAGGTTCAACAGGGAGCAACAGGCGCGATGTAAGTGATGTCACTGATGTCACTACATACACGCAGCCATACAGGGCCTCTAACTTAATTTGAAAGGGCTCACATGAAGACCAGAAAAGTAATTTTTGGAGCTCTCACCACAACACACACATACACAATGACAGTTAAGGGTGGGGGCTGTTGGATTTCCCATTGCCTATGCCATCTGTGGTTGTCATGGGCAACGTGATTTAAAGGGGTGCATGCTAATGTTTCTTTAGCTTAAAATTTGTGTTTCTGTCCATACTAATGTAGAGGAAAGAAAGTTTCAAAGTATTTTTCTACTTTCATAGAGGTTCTATTGAGTTTGGAAAGTGTCTAGTTGATAGGCTGTGATAGTGGGGTAATACTGGGACTTGGGCGTATTAGATGCCCCCAGACATGCTTCCCCTGCTGTCCCAGTTGCATTCCAGAGGTGTTAGCATCATTTCTTGAGGTGTCATTGTGGACTTGTGACTCTCCTTAATCGAATTTGGGTTTCCACTAAAACAAGCATTTTTTCCCCATAGACTATAATGGGATTCGATATTCGGTTGAATAGTCGAATATTGAGGGTCTACTCAAAACAAATATCGAATATGAAATATTTCACTATTCACTCATCTCTAGTGTTCACCACCCACGAATCCACTCTTTCTTTAGAGTGTAATTCAAAGTCCCAAGGAGATGCAGAAATATAATAAACATGGCATTATCTCTTATTTATTTGTGTTGTTAATCCTCTTCTAACCTCCTGGGTGACATCAGTGGCCTTGGGAGATTACTGAGGCCTGTGATAAGACTTTAGTGGTAACACTGGGAACCTTCCTGTCAGTAATTTTTATTTTGTGTGTAGGTGGTGGCATGGCATCATTTAAATCGACTGGATGTGACGAATTTGTTTGTTGTAGTATTTCAGTGTTTAGGTCCCTAATTTGAATTTTGACCAAGGCCACACTTTATTTAACACTGGCCCTGAGTAAGAGTGGAGTTGATTATTCTATACAGATGAGTGAGCAGCTGTGAAGGGTTGTTCTACATTGGCCACTAGAGATGAGTGAATAGTATTTGATCGAATACCTCGTTCCCATAGGAATGCGTGTAAGTGGCCGAACACCAAGGGGTTAAGCGCAGTGAATATTCGTTACGCTTAACCCCTTGGTGTTCGGCCGCTTACATGCATTCCTATGGGAGCGAGGTATTCAATCGAATACTACTCGCTCATCTCTATTGTCCACTAATAATATCTCAAGCCTACTGAGCATCACATTGCTCCCAGTAAACATATGCATTAGTATGGCTGCACAATACAGCTTAAAGGGGTTAACCAGGATAACCATTGTTTTATATATTATGCCAGGGAAAATGAAAAAAAAAAAACATACCCACCTTTCCCCTGTGCTCCAGTGTCTTCCAGCCTGTTGCTTCAGTTTTTTTTTTTCTGGGGGAAGTCCCCCTTGCATATGACCGCTGAGTCCAATCAATGGCCTAAGGAAAGGGACATCACAGGGCAGTGGGGACTTTGGTCTGAGGAAAACACCGGATCAGCAAGACCAGACTATGTATTTTTTTTTTTTTTTTCTCACCTTTCCTTACGTAAGAGAACCTTCACACGGAGTTCACGCTCCGCTCATTCTGAATGTAAACTCATTCAGAGTGAGCGGTGTTGAAACAGATCCCATTAATTTCTATGGGTGCTGACATACGCGTGCTTCCCATTGACATCAACCTATTGCTCAATGTGATACGCGCGTATGCCGGCACCCATAGAAATCAATGGGATCTGTTTTAACGCTGTTTACGTTCAGAATGAGAAGAGCGTGAATTCCGTGTGAAGGCTCCTTAATATGAGAAAAATTTAATCCTGGACAACTCTTTTATTACAGTGCTGGCAGTGATTAATGATCACTCTGAAAGTGGTAGAGTGCCATAAATACTCAAGCATGTTAAATCGTGCAATATACTCCCCACTTGTATTAAAGCTAAAACTGAATTCCCTTCACAGGTGTTATTTATTCACATTTGCACCAGACTTAGAATATGTAAGAGAACATTAAATATGTGTCTATGAAAGAGCCAGTCTGTCCAGGGTATTAATAGAAGGATACATTTAGATTATTCTCTATTATATTTATAAGCTCTATCAATAATTTCTGTCCTTCTTGTTTATGTTTTTCACAGATCAATTGATTTATTTATTTTTTCTATTTCTTTGAAGCAAATGGGTTAATAGTACAGGCAGATTGTTATTCATATAATATAATATAATGAGGAATTCAATGGGTTTCTTGATGTTTCATTGATTGGAATGTGCAAACCGCTGAGAGATGTTATCATAGATATCACTTACCTGGGGCTGCCTTGCTGGTTTCATATGTTAAGAATGTATAATTTCTATTAATACATTATAGAAAAGAATGTCATAATATTATTACCAGCAGGGGTGTTGCATCGCTCAGGGTTACCTTGAAAATTATGCCTGGGGAGATTAATACATGTCTTCATGTAACATTATCTGTCATTAAGACATATTTTTGGTAAAAAAAATATTTGTAGGGGGCCTCAAAAGATATTTTGTAGGGGTGCCCTGAGACACGGCTATAAACACTGAGCTATTTATTCTTAGCTGATCCAAAAAAACAAGCAAAACAAAAACAAAGGTGTCTTATTTATCTCTTTATACCTTTTTTCCACCTCGGTACTGTTGAAAATATTTCTTTTTGCTGTTTGTTTTTGTTTGTTTTTTTGCTTTGTAGTAACAGTTGTTTTAGGATGAAGACACGTAATATTACTCTGCTGAATATGTTTCTGCTGGAACACTGTGTACACACTGTACCATTATGAGCTTGGATGGATCAAGGGTTTATAATACTGGCAGGTTATCAGAATGGTTATTTTTGGAGGGATTTGTTTCTTGTTTTTATGGATAATATTAATGAAGCTCTTATGTTAGGCGGTACTGAAGATTCCATTTTCCTCTTACTTTTTATTGCCATCTCAATTTCAGATAATCACAGTGTGCCCAGACTTTACATTGCCAACACTCAGGGTGGTGAATCTAACCACTACATTCTTTCCTTGGACTTTCCCTTGAAATCTTTAGTGCTGATATAGACCGCTGCATTTGGATATAGTATGTTTTGTTAGGTTTCAGTAGCTCTAGAAATCAATCAGACTCAATGTTTATCACTAAGCAATGTTATTGAGCTGGGAATGTTGAAATAAAATTCCTTAAAGCGTAACTTTTAAAAACAAAAGTATCACATTTGATGAATTCCGATCACACAATGTCCTCCAACCTTGTAGTCCACACAAAAATGTTCCTGAAGGCCCCATACACATTTGCATGCCCTGGCTCTGTATTCTGTCCACACTGCCAATATTTTTCCCAATATTTTGTACTGGATGTTTTCACCTTCCTTTTTTTCCATTTATCAATGTCTAGCATGTTCTATATACTGTGCAGCACACTTTTTCTCTCCTTTTAAGCTCTGTTTTTTATGCTTTTAAAATGAATTATGACTGCATCTCAGTTATTATTCAAGCTGACACATGACAGAAATCTGGGTAGACCCAGCTTTACAACAGGATCAGAGGATTGGATCTACATTCAAATAAATGTCACAAATATGTATTGGCAAGAGGCGACAAGAGATGGTCCAATAATTGCTGGTTTTCCTAGAGTTTGCCATGAGCACTGTATGGGAAATACGCATATAATGAAGAATTGCCTACAATATATATCCTAGTTAAAGATGAGCGAACAGTAAAATATTCGATATTCGTTATTCGTTTTGAATTGCCACTCAATATTCGACTATTTGAACGAATATCGAACCCCATTATAGTCTATGGGGAAAAATGCTTTGTTTGTCAGGGGAACCCACCATTCGACTCAGGAGGGTCACCAAGTCCACTATGACACCCCAGGAAATTATGCCAACACCTCTGCAATGCAACTGGGACAGCAGGGGAAGCATGCCCGGGGGCATCTAACAAGCCCAAGTCACAGTTTTACCCCACCATCACAGCCTATCAACTACGCACTTTCCACATAAAAAAAAAACACTATGAAAGTGGAAAAATACCTGAAAAACGTCTTTCCTCCCCAATTGGATGGACAGAAACCCAAATTTAAAGCTAAAGAAACATTAACAAGTACCTCTTTAAATCACTTTGCCCATGACAACCACAGATGGAATAGGCAATGGGAAATCCAAAAGCCCCCACTCTTAACTGTCATTGTTTATGTGTGTGTGATGTGGTGAGACCTTCAAAAATTCACTTTTCTGACCCTTAACATGAGCCATTCCAAATTAAATTAGAGGCCCTTAAGCTGAGCTACCAGCATAGATTGAGGCCCTTCAGGTGACTTCAGCCTTTTATCTGCAGAGTTTTAGGCCCTTTAACTTAGTTCAGCCTTGCACCAGCAGAGATTTGTTGGTCCTTTAAACAGCATTGTTTTTGGCCCTTGGAGTGAGTAGAGCCTTTATAAAGCATTGTTTTTGGCCCTTGGAGTGAGTAGAGCGTTGCACCGGCAGTATTTTTGGCCCTTGGAGTGAGTAGAGCCTTTAGAAAGCATTGTTTTTGGCCCTTGGAGTGAGTAGAGCCTTGCAGGTAGAGAGCAGGCACGGAGAGGACCTGCTCTCTGCCTGAGCGTGAGGGGCGGCCGCTGGAGCAGTGCTGCGTCCACAGGGCCTCCCCAATCCACCGCTCGGTGACGGTGTCGCTAAGCCAGTCCGGGACAGCTTGTCCCGGACTGGCTTAGGTAAGCAAAAATGCCGCCCTCCCCGTGTAAACGTTCCGAATCAGCGGCGTTTAAAACAGATCCCATTGCTTTCTATGGGAGCCGGCATATGTGCGCTCCCCATAGAAATGAATGGGCTGCTTTTTTTCCATTCATTTCTATGGGGAGCGCACATATGCTGACTCCCATAGAAAGCAATGGGATCTGTTTTAAACGCCACTGATTCGGAACGTTTACACGTTCAGAATCAGCCAGCGTATACTCCGTGTGAAGGGGCCCTTACACAGGACTGCTTTACATGGAGGAGCTACTTGTGCTGGCTCTGCCTACTTGTAGTGAGCCTGACTATAAAATGGGGCCACTATTCAAATTTTTTCCAGGGCCTGTTTCAGGTCTCTTCAGACCCCAGAGTATCATAGCCTGAGGCCCAGAGGAGGGGACAAAAATAAAAAATCATTTATACTCACCTTCCGTTACCTCTTTTGGGCCAATACCTGAGCACCGGACACCCGAGGTGCCCTCTCTGTGCCCCAATCTCTATTAATGCTCCCTCATGTGCTACAAGACTAATATACCGTATATACTCAAGTATAATCCAACCAAAATATAAGCCGAGGCCCCTAATTTTACCACAAAAACTGGGAAAACTTATTGACTCGAGTTTAAGCCGGGGGAGGGGGACAAATGCAGCAGCTACTGGAAAATTTAAAAAATTAAAATAGATCCCAATAAAATGACATTACCTGAGCCCTCCTGGTCATGTGCATTACAGCTTAGTAACTCCATGGGCCTCATAGTAATAATCATAGGAATAGCAGTTAACCCCATCATGTCCCTCACATTAACCCTGTGTGTGCCTCACATAAGAGTTACTGATATGTGGGACATATGGAGGTAATAATTAGGTATCTTCATAATTAAGGTCTTTAATTAGTCCCCCCATGTGTCTCACATATTAGTAACCCTTATATGGGGCACACAGGGGTTAATGTGAGGGACATGATGGGGTTACTGACATTACTAGGTGTTACTGAGTAACACTAGCAGGTCCCTGTGTGTGTTACTGTCATGTTACTGCAGCTTCCTCTCCTCCATACAACAGACAACTTCTATAAGACACAATGAACCCTGCAAAGAGCAGCTACTGACTTAACTGCAGGACCTTTGAAGACATCACAGTCACATGACCTTACATGACAAGCCAATCACAGAGCAGTAGCACTTAAAGACCTCCCCCTTTGCTTAATATATGCAGGTCCTTGCCAGTCCGATCCTGAGTTGGACCCTGACTCGAGTATAAGCTGAAAAAGTCACCTTATACTGGAGTATATACGGTAATACCCCACATATGTCCCTA
The DNA here is from genome assembly GCF_031893055.1 of Leptodactylus fuscus. Lineage (NCBI taxonomy): Eukaryota > Metazoa > Chordata > Amphibia > Anura > Leptodactylidae > Leptodactylus > Leptodactylus fuscus. The sequence continues at coordinate 82,509,095 of NC_134267.1, forward strand.
GTGCCAAGTAATATCCCCTAATGTGCCCCCATTGTGCCCATTACCCAAACCCCTATACATATACACCGTATACTCTGTTCCAGGGGGAGGCTTCATCCGCATTGTCTCTCCATCACTGCCCGCACGCTGCCACCATGCTGTCAGTGTAGATAGCAGGGCAGATTTTCTGGGTTCTGATGCCGGCCATGAATCCCTGACTGCTTATGGCAGCGGTGCAGGGATCTACAGCAAAAATAACATATTCCTGTGCTCTGGGGCAGGGAATACAGACCTGGGGGCAACTTGTGGTAATATTAAGTAAAATGTAGAGGGGTGTAGCATAGGGACACTATTTTGGCCAGATTTATTGACCTGGTAATAGGGTGCAGTTCCTGTAAACATGAGGCGTGGCCTAAACATATTGAATAAGGACACCCCCACATATAACTTTGCTTGGGGCCCCAGAGATGCCAACTCAGTAACCTGCACATTACCCAGACTGTATAAACCTATTGGAGATTGGCAGACTGGTGTTGTCCCTTATAGCCAATCAGATTGCAGCTTTCATTATTGCAATACAGTTTTAAAAGCAGTGATCTGATTGGTTGCTATGGTCAGCTATGGCACGTCTTGTCTCTAGGCATAAGCCCCGCCCCCTTGTTCTGTTCCAACTGCCATCTCTTCCAGGCAACACCTGTATTGAGAAAGGGAAATACAAGAGCAACAGACCCCGGCCTGAAGCAGCAAGAAATAGGGCCCAAAGCCTGACAACATGAAGGTAAGGTCAGGTCTGACACTGGAGGGTTCCTTCAGGGCTGCGAAATAAACATATGTGTGAGGGGAGTGGCTAAAAGATCATGCGGTGCGTCAGTGGGTGGAGCTAAGAGGGGGAGGCAAGGGGTTAATGACAATAGCTTTGTATCTTCTCAAAATCACAGACAAGACTTGTGGACAGTTTAGGCATTACATGGGGGCAGTATTGTACTGGTTGCCGTAGTAACAGGTGGGGGAAATGCAGCAGCTGCTGGAAAATTTCAAGAATTAAAGTGGTCGGAGTTTTTGGGTGCAGTAGGTGCTGGGGAAGGGGAGTGGGTGTTTTGGTTGTCTGTCTGCCCCTTCCCTGAGCTTGAGGACTGTTTTTTCTTCTCCCCACTTTGAATTCAGCCTGGCTGAATCTAGGGGATCTGCAGTGCTCCTATTAACCCCTTCCCGATGGAACAGGAGCACCGCAGATCCCCTATATTCAGTAGACCGGGCATGTCAGACACAGGAAGACCTAATGTGTTTGTGTTTCACAGTCATTTCCTACTTTTATATGTATTCTAAGGAAAGGAGGGATTTACAACTTTTATTTATATTATTTTTTTATTATATTTTTTTAAAGCTTTTTTTTTTTTTTTTTTACTATTTTATGGAAGATTCTATACATTACTATTGCTGGTCATAGACCCCTCTCCCCCCCTCCCAAATAAATAAATCTTTTTTTTTTTTTCTTGACTTGAGTGTAAACCGAGGGGGGATTTTTCAGCACAAAAACTATGCTGAAAAACTCGGCTTATACTCGAGTATATACGGTACATTACAGCCGTGTAAGAGCAGACTAACACGTTACACAGACTTATGTGTAGGACAGATGAGAAGTTCCCATTCAGGATAGGCCTTTTACTGTTATGTCAGAGAGTTTCTTTGCGTTGTACCAATGAAGTGTTTGCTGGGTATTGTAGTCCGCCTGTGCTAATACTGAGGACTGGGACTTTGTTGTGGTGATGGTTTGTCTTTCTGATTCATTTCTAGATTGTGAAGTGTGAGAGGAGCGAGACCAGGATCCATGTGAAGAAAGCTGCTCATACTATAGAGACTGCTCATCTCCTGTCCACAGTCACTACAGACCTGCAAACATGGACCTGATCCTAGACTGAGAAGAACTCACTCACTCACTACAGCCGGAGTCCTGATCCTCAGCAGTGGACAACAACCTCAAGACACTTGGGCTCCGACCAGAGGAAGGACTCTCACATCTCCTGGTGTTAGGTCTCCTCTATCGGATGGCATTATATATTGTAGATTATTGGTACATGTGCACGTGACTTGTTTGACTTTTAAGTAACTTAATTATTGGTTGAAATAGTTGTCACGGATTTAAAGGGAAACTGTACAGTGTTGAAGAATGAACTATGTTTGTTGAAACTCAATAGCAAATTGTATTTACCTTAATGAGTTTCAACTTAAGAAAGCCTTGTTAAAAAGTATTAGGATTCCTTAACATTTTATTTATTTTCAGATTTACATAAAATAGATGATAAAAATACAGGATGAAGACAACCGTCTGTGGCTTCGGTCCGACTGCCCTTTTCTTTGAGTGGCCCCTCAATGTTTTGGAAATGGGTGGAGGACATTGTCTTCATTAGAATGGGCTCCCCTGAGGTGCTGATTCAGTTTGGACTCGACATTAGCTCGTGGCAGTTTGGCCACGACATGAAGGTTTAGAGGTTTACAGTAATGGTGTTTTCCCAGACCCTAGAACCCGGTGTCGACTCTGTGCATTAGCATCTAATGGGCTAACTGTATTTTGTTTAGATTGTGAGCCCTAATGGAGACAGGATCTGATGTTACTCAATGATAATGTACAGTGCTGCAGATTGAACTATGTGTGCTGAAACTCAATAGCAAATTGTATTTACCTTAATGAGTTTCAACTTAAGAAAGCCTTGCTAAAAAGTATTAGGATTCCTTAACATTTTATTTATTTTCAGATTTACATAAAATAGATGATAAAAATACAGGATGAAGACAACCGTCTGTGGCTTCGGTCCGACTGCCCTTTTCTTTGAGTGGCCCCTCAATGTTTTGGAAATGGGTGGAGGACATTGTCTTCATTAGAATGGGCTCCCCTGAGGTGCTGATTCAGTTTGGACTCGACATTAGATTGTGGCAGTTTGGCCACGACATGAAGGTTTAGAGGTTTAGAGTAATGGTGTTTTATCAGACCCTAGAACCCGGTGTCGACTCTGTGCATTAGCATCTAATGGGCAAACTGTATTTTGTTTAGATTGTGAGCCCTAATGGGGACAAGATCTGATGTTACTCAATGATAATGTACAGTGCTGCAGATTGAACTATGTGTGCTGAAACTCAGCAGCAAATTGTATTTACCTGGATTCGTGACATGGTGACAGGTTTAGAGGAATGGTGTTTAGCCAGACCCTAGAACCCGGTGTGGACTCTGTGTATTTGCACTGCAAGGGAAAACTATATTTTGAAGGTTAGATTGTGAGCCCTAATAGGGAGAGAGACTTATTTGAGTAATGAATATCTGTACAGTGCTGTATAATACTTTGATAAAATAAATTTTTGGTTGTATGTGAGTCAACAAGGGTTGGACCTTGATTGTTATTGACTTACAATGTGAATGAGAAATGATGTATTCCTCAATAAAACTCCGTTTATATTGTAACTTCTTGTATCTGAGTTCTTTGTGCACCACATGTGTTTTGACATAACACCACACTCATTGTACAGTGATATGATTTAGTATGGCTTAGATGTAATGGCATCTACGGGAATAAACTGCTGAGTAATCTGCCCCCAGCAGCTGGGGCAGGAACCTAGTTTCATATGTCTGCTGGGCTCCTAAGGGAGTTTTTTGCAGATTCCGTCTCAAAATCTGCTGCCAAAAATGGCTCCCATTGACTTCAATGAGAGACGCTCGCTTCTTTTTTCTAATTGCTAGTAGCGGATTCCGCGACTGACTCAGCCGCAGCTCAAGACTCTCTCCCGATTAGGCCCAGTCATTCGGGCCTAATCTGGAGCTGAATGCTACTGGATGCTGGTGCACTGCATTGGCATTCTGTCGCAGCTACCCTCGCGGTATGTTCACAAGCAGAATCAATTTTCCGCCGCTTGACATACCTATCAAAGAACATGCAGGTACAATGGCAGTGACATCATCGAGCATTAACATTAACCCTGGCTCAGGATGGATATATCCGTCATGCAGGATTAAGGGTATATTCACACAGTGGAATTTGTACCAGCTAAAAAATTTAGCTTCAGGTATTTAACTCAGAATTTTCTGCTTGATATAATTCCAACTTGTCATTCGCAAATTCCACATTGGCCAGACAATATATTTCTACCTTCTATTTACTTCAAGAGCAGCTATCAGGTGGAATCTGCCTGATGATCGAGGTTGATGCTTAAAAAAAAATCTCCCTTTTTAATTAAATTAAATTAATAGGAGGCAGATTTCAGGCTGAATTAGGGGCTGATTTAGAGGCAAAATCCAACTCAGATTCAGCCACATGTGAATATAACTCGATGATTTATACAATATTTGTATATTTTAAATCCTTTAGTGGAGAGAATTTGGTGATTGGAGAATTTTGCCACACATACTCTAGTGGTGAGTGTCGGAACTGCAGCTTTGCACCAGTGAAGTCTATGAAGCAAGGAAAAACTCTTTGATTAATTTTGTGTTATAATACTTTGAAATTGCCTATATTTCTTCTGAGAATTTCTAAACGAGAGATACATATGGCAGGATACCTCTGGTCTGTAGGCAATTTGGCCAAAATATCAGGGATTGTAACGTGAACTCTCTCTTTATACTGTACATAGATATATGGTATATCGCCTCTACTGCCAGTGACTACAATAACATGGCTATAGCCATAAACGCTCATTGGCTTGTATGTTTAGCTCAGCTCCCCATGCGTTAGGAAGAGGGATACATGCAGAATTAGAACAGTCTGGCAGCAGAGACTGCCCCCATGGTTAGTGCGCAGACACAATACGATTGCCTAATACTTCCATTCATCTATCTTCATCCGGTTGTATAATTGGAATATCTCTACATAATCACCTATTATAGGGATATACATGTAAAATGCTCAAAAAATAAATGGAACACTCAAATAACACCTTCTAGGTCTGAATGAATGAAATATTCTCATGGAATACTTTGTTCTGTACAAAGTTGAATGTGATGACAACAAAATCACACAAAAATCATCAATGGAAATCACATTTATTAACCAATGGATTTGGAGTCGCCCCCAAAATTAAAGTGGAAAAACATTACAGGCTGATCCAACTTGGATGTAATGTCCTTAAAACATGTCAAAATGAGGCTCAGTAGTGTGTGTGGCCTCCAGGTGCCTGTATGACCTCCCTACAATGCATGGGCATGCTCCTGATGAGGTTGCGGATGGTCTCCTTAGGGATCTCTTCCCAGACCTGGACTAAAGCATCTGCCAACTCCTGGACAGTCTGTGGTGCAACGTGACATTGGTGGATGGAGCAAGGCTTGATATCCCAGATGTGCTGAATCGGATTCAGGTCTGTGGAACAGGCAGACCAGTCCATAGCTTTAATGCCTTCATCTTGCAGGAACTGCTGACACACTCCAGCCACATGAGGTCTGGCATTGTCCTGCATTAGGAGGAACCCAGGGCCAACCGAACCAGCATATGGTCTCACAAGGAGTCTGAGGATCTCATCTCGGTACCTAATGACAGTCAGGCTACCTCTGTGAAGCACATGGAGGGCTGTGCGGCCCTCCAAAGAAACGTCACCCCACACCATTATTGACCCACTGCCAAATCGGTCATTCTGAAGGATGTTGTAGGCAGCAGATCACTCTCCACGGCATCTCCAGACTCTGTCACGTCTTTCACATGTGCTCAGTGTGAACCTGCTTTCATCTGTGAAGAGCACAGGGCGCCAATGGCGAAGTTGCCAATCCTGGTATTCTGTGGCAAATGCCAAGCGTCCTGCACGGTGTTGGGCTGTGAGCGCAACCACCATCTGTGGACGTCGGGCCCTCATACCATCCTCATGGAGTCTGTTTCCAACCATTTGTGCAGACATATGCATATTTGTGGCCTGCTGGAGGTCATTTTGCAGGGCTCTGGCAGTGCTTCTCCTTTTCCTCCTTACACAAAGGCGGAGGTAGCGGTCTTCACCATAGTGGAGTTTGGAGTCTGACTGTTTGAGGGTGTGCACAGGTGTCTTTTTATAGTGATAACAAGTTTAAACAGGTGCCATTACTACAGGTAATGAGTGGAGGAAAGAGGAGACTCTTAAAGAAAAAGTTACAGGTCTGTGAGAGCCAGAAATCTTGATTGCTTGTAGGTGACCAAATACTTATTTCCCACCATAATTTGCAAAAAAATTCTTACAAAATCAGACAATGTGATTTTCTGGATTTGTTTTCTCATTTTGTCTCTCATAGTTGAGGTCTACCTATGATGTAAATCACAGACGCCTCTCATCTTTTTAAGTGGTGGAACTTGCACTATTGGTGACTGACTAAATACTTTTTTGCCCCACTGTATATATGTATATATAGTGATCTTTTTGTAAAGTACCAAACTGTGACAGTAATTTTCATATGTATAGGATGGCATGACCCATATAGACTATAAGCAGATCTTATTCCTGCATAGTTCATACTGGGAAACATTGTACATTTACAAATATAAATACAAGCACATAAATAGATGCTAGCAAGACCAAGAAAGTTCATAAACTAGCAGGCAGCAAACCCATGTGCTAAAAATAGGGATAATTCCTGAAAGTTAAAATACGGCATAGGATTGAGAAACATGTCCGGATGGTCCCATTTATGTGTCCCCCGCTGTGTTAGAGACCTGCATGCTTGAGGAGAGGCTTCCGCCTCCTCCCCTTCACTTCGCTCGCGCATCAGCGTACTGCGTTCCACCGTGGAGCGCAAGCCAGACCTCGAAGTTGTCGGCCGTTGGTGGGTGTTTTTAGCGTTGTGCCTATTGTTCTCAAATAAAAGGACATTGCACCACAGACTGTCCAGGAGTTGGCAGATACTTTAGTCCAGGTCTGGGAGGAGATCCCTCAGGAGACCATCCACAACCTCATCAGGAGCATGCACAGGCATTGTAGGGAGGTCATACAGGCACATGGAGGCCACACTCACTACTGCGTCTCATATTGACATGTTTGAAGGACATTACATCAAAATTGGAACAGCCTGTAGTGTGTTTTTCCACTTTAATTTTGGGGTGACTCCAAATCCAGGCCTCCATTGGTTAAAGGGGTTGTCCCACGTCGCATACTCACCAGTCTTCGTTTCTTTGAAATCGTCTGTCTTCCGGCTTTGTTTAGTCATTGGTGGGCGGGGTCACATATGCAAAGCCAAGCGGCGAGATGCCGCTGGCCCTGCGTGCACGCTCATACACCAGTCTAGCCTTCACAATGCAAATACAGTCCTGACAGGGTGCCGGGTCTGTATTCGCATTGTGAAGGCTAGACTGGTGTATGAGCGTGCATGCAGGGCTGGCGGCATCTCGCCACTTGGCTTTGCATATGTGACCCCGGAGCGGAATAACAGCATCGCTTCTGCCGCTGCTTGCTTCATGCAGGGCAGAAGCATAGCGATGTTGCTGGCTTCACCTGTGCCGGCGTCTAACCCTGTGCCGGCGTCTAACCCTGCATTGGCGGCCTCTTCCCCCAAAGGGTAAACTACCCTCCTCCAGGCTCGCTCCCGTGCACTTAGCCCCTCCTCCCTCCCCCTGAGAGCAGCAGATACATCACTTGACTCAGGAGCAGCTAGGTCAGGGCTGTGGCCACAAAAAAATGAATAAAGTAAGATAGTAGACAAACAAAGCAGTTTTGCTGAAGCAGTGTATTTAGGAAAAGTCTTACATTCACATTAACAAGCAGTATAGATAGGATCCTTGTGACGCAACAACCCCTTTAATCAATTTGATTTCCATTGATGATTTTTGTGTGATTTTGTTGTCATCACATTCAACTTTGTACAGAACAAAGTATTCGATTAGAATATATCATTCATTCATTCAGATCTAAGATTTGTTATTTTTGTGTTCCTTTTATTTTTTTGAATAATACTGCCATATACCAAGCATCATGCTGTAAGGTAAAATATATATTAACCTTCTGCTGTCATCCACTCCACTGCACCAGCTCCATAGAGATGAACCTCAAAAAGAAGGGGAGTTGAAGGATTCAGGAGGTGAGCAAAAGGGGGGATGCCTTTAAATATAAAAGCACACTCATTTAATGGTCACTTGCAGCAGGAGTTAGTAACACAGTGAATGGACAATTTCCCATGTTTATTTTTTGGGGGTAATGTCTGAGGGGCCATTGAGGGGGGCAGGTTAATATCTGAGGGGCCACTGGGGGGAACTGGTTTATGTGACTTCAATAGTAGTTCAATAAATTCCTATATTCCATAGATGTCCACAGGCAGTAACAGGGACTGATGTAAGTGATGACATCTTCGCACTGCAGAATAGGCTGTCGCTATATCAGTAACAAGAAATAAATGATATGAATCAGAATATAGATCAATTGTTTATTAAATGTCTTTATTGAGTATTTTTACTGCACTAACAGTTACCTTTATAGGCATCAAACATAAGGAAAATGAGGAACGTTACCCAATAAAGAGATGAAACAAGTTTGTATATATCAATATTAGAGATATAATCCAAGATAGTAACTTGTAACCACATGCACCAGGATAGAAAAGGGGGTAACTGAGTAAATATGGGGGAAAACAGAGCATCAGCCATCAGTGTCATTGTAAGGATTGAACTAATAATATTAAATCACCAGTGATAGTCTAGCTTTGTAATTTCCTGCTCATTCGCATCCATATATTCTTCCTGACCTGGGCTGACGGGTCATGTGATCACCAGTCTGACTACCAGTTTAATACCTGCTCTCCTGTAGACAATTTGTCAGTCTGTATTGTGTATACTACCTATGAGCTACAGAATTACATCACCTATCAAATCCCTTCTGGAAGATGTCAGACACCTCTCCTTCCCATGAGACTCCACTCCCTTGTTCCCTGTATGTGTCTCCAGTGCTGCTGAACATATAATTTCCGGTTTAACTAAGAGAGCAGGAGAGGGAAGATATCATAGATGAGCCCCAATAATAAGCAACTGCTGAGAACTTCCATGATCTATTCTCACTGCTGTATGCAGAGTTTCAGTGTACAGCAGAGGTGAATCTACCCCTTTCGCCGCCGGAGGCGAACTACAGAAAGCCCCCCCCCCCTGGAGGAGGGGGCGTGGCGGAGTGAAGGGGGCGTGGTGAAGTGAAGGGGGTGGGGTTTAGCACCGTTCACAGGCAGAGATCAGGCACGGAGAGGACCTGCTCTCTGCCTGAGCGTGAGGGGAGGCTGCTGGAGCAGCGCTGCTCCAGTGGCCTCCACAAACCACCTCTCGGTGCTAAGCCAGTCCAGGACAGCTTGTCCTGGACTGGCTTAGGTAAGCAAAAATGCCATCCTCCCTGGGGCCCTGACATAGCGCCACCTGAAGCGGTCGCTTCAGGTCGCCTCATGGGAGGTGCGGCGCTGGTCAGCCCCCTCCTTGCCTTAGCCTCCCCACAGTCCACTACCCCACCCCGTACAGCCAGGTATCTTAGGGTCTATAAACTATAGCTAGTGACATGACAACATGGTGGACTTCTCAACTAAATCTACACAACCCTACAACTGAAGTGGGGTTCCTAATTAATAGGGATATCCAGCATTGTTTGTTAGCAAAGAGAAGGGGACCATTTGGTTAGAACAAATTGATGACCTGGCATACCCTCTCTTTCAAAAACTGGGTTCAGCGTATCTGGCTGGACTGATTTGCTCTGTATCCCTGTTAGGTGTTTGGGGGGACACTGCCTGCAAAGCTGGGTTCAGCGTATCTGACTGGACTGATTTGCTCTGTATCCCTGTTAGGTGTTTGGGGGACACTGCCTCCAAAGCTGGGTTCACTGTATCCGGCTGGACTGAATTGCTCCGTATCCCTGATTTGGGGAGACACCCTGTTGAAATCTCGACTCCTCTCCCTGCAGTGTATAGCTCTGAAAAGAGCTGTTGTTGTTCTTCAGTTTTTCCCTGCCTACTAGAAGCTATCGAGCCCTCAGCAGATCTCTCTCCCTATTTCTCACCGCAAATGACACAAAGATGGCGCTGGCTATTCTTATAAATGGGAGGTCACATGTTTTCGGCAGCCAATGGGTTTTTTCAATTTTTTTCAATGCCTCCGTTGTCGTAGTTCCTGTCCCATCTCCCCCTGCACAGTTATTGGTGCAGAAAAAGCGCCAGGGAAGGTGGGAGGGGATACGAATTTTTAGTGCATTTGTCTCATGGTCAAATGCCTCAAACGGCCTGATATTCGATCGAACAGTGTTCGCTCATCTCTAATCCTAGTATATTGTAATTTGTTTACCACTGGTTATTTAGCATTGCTAGATCAGTATGCATGTCTCTCAGAAAAGATATGTTAGTCAAAGCAATGATTGCTATGTGCATCTCATTTTATGTGTGTTTATTTGTGGTGTGACTGTTGTATGGGATAATGTAAAACTAAAGGAAGGGGATTTCTGTCTGACAATTTAGTATAGAGGAAGAGAGTGCTAATAGGAGCCTTCCCTTATACTGCGTGAGTCCTGACTAGGACCGAAGGTAAAATTTTAACAGCAGTTCTCAAACTCTGTCAGAGCTGTCTTGATATCATTTTACAGATGAGATTATCATCTTTAAAATGAATCCAAGCTTATCTTAATAGCTCTAATGGATCCTGAGATGTGGGGCTCTAAAATGTCCTCCCACTTTCAACCTCTAGTGCTCAATCCTAGTCATTGTAAAAAGACTTGAATCCCAAAGTAGAGCTGTAATAGAGATGTAAGGCCTAGTTCACATCTGCGTCGGTAATGTGTTTGGGGAAGTCCACTGGGGACCCCCCGACCGGACTACCGAACGCATTTGCAATTGGTGTGCAGTAAAAACACACAAATCCCCATAGACTATAATGGGGTCCGTGTGGTCTCCGCGCGATCTCCGCATGGAACATGCGGACAGGAAAGTATTTCACAATTTACTTTTCAGTCCGCATGACTATAGTCTATGGCAGACCTGGGCAATGTCTGGCCCGGGGGCCACATCCGGCCCTCTGACTACGTTTATCCGGCCCGCATAGCTACTGGAAGTTTTATCAAGGACCTGTGATGATGTCATCACAGCCTATCACCAGGATAGGCTATGACTCGTTAGTGGGCGGAGCCACACGGAACTGTGTGCTTTCTGCAAGCTGCCGGCAATGGAGGCTGCTGAATGATAAAAACAGAAGAGACAGCATGTGTGAGCAAGAGGGGGGGGGGGGAGAACTAGGGGCACATTAAACTGGGGCAGCTGGAGGAGGATATTAAACCATGGGGGGTAGCTGGAGGGGGACATGTCTGCCTCTAGTTGCCCCCAGTTTAATGTCCCCTCTAGTTTCTGCTAGTTTATACTGGGGCACCAGGAGAGGGGCTTAATATTGTGGGACATTTGGAGGGAAACGTTATAATGTGGGGTGACTGTAGGAGGATTTTACTTTGTGGGGCACATGGAAAAATGATTGAGGATGGGCGGAGTCAGTGGAGAAGTGGGTGGAGCTAAATTTGCTGCGGCGCGCATGGTCCTCTAGAACCGTTACAATTTCTCATGTGGCCTAATGGGAAAATTAATTGCCCACCCCTGGTCTATGGGGTCTGTGTGCTTTCACTGCACTTTTCACTTGCCAATGAGTTTGGTAGTCCGTTCGGAGGGGTCCCCATGTGTATTCCCCAAATGGATTACCAAAACGCAGATGTGAACCAACCCTTAGGGCCCCTTCACACGGAGTTTACGCCCGTTATTCTGTATGCACGCTCGTTATACGAACATGCCATTGAACTCAATGGCTAACTACATTTTACATGTGTATTTTTACGCGTGTAAAATGTACAGGATACACGGAGCGTAAACTCCGTGTGAAGGGGCCCTCAGACTGCTTTTAAGTCTCCTGAAGTACCTGGCATTGATGCTGCCCAAGACACTGAATGAATTTCTGAATAATGACTGGGATAACAAGTTTATAAGACACCATCAAAACAAAAAAAGAAAAGTCTTAAAGACTCTTAGCTTGTTTTTAAGGAATTGTTGAATTTTGATCTTTAGCTTTGTTGATAACAACATTAAAGATCCATGGTATTTTTTATAAATTATAATCGGATGATGCATATGTTAGACATTTCTAATATTGTTTAGAATCAAATTATACTAATGACTAGAGATGAGCAAACAGTAAAATATTCTATGTTCGTTATTCGTTTCGAATAGCCGCTCAATATTCGACTATTCGATTGAATATCGAACCCCATTATAGTCTATGGGGAAAAATGTTTTGTTTCAGGGGAACCCACCATTTGACTCAGGAGGGTGACCAAGTCCACTATGACACCTCAGCAAATGATGACAACTCCTCTGGAATGCAACTGGCACAGCAGGGGAAGCATGTCTGGGGGCATCTAACAAGCCCAAGTCACAGTTTTACCCCACCATCACAGCCTATCAATTACACACTTTCCACACTCAAAAAACCTCTATCAAAGTGGGAAAATACCTGAAAACCTTCTTTCTTACCCAAATGGACAGAAACCCAAATTTAAGCTAAAGAAACATTAACAAGCACCCCTTTAAATCACATTGCCCATGACAACCACAGATGGAATAGGCAATGGGAAATACAAAAGCCCCCACTCTTAACTGTCATTGTGGATGTGTGTGTGTGTGATGTGGTAAGACCTTCCAAATTAACTTTTCTGGCCCTTAATGTGAGCCCTTCCAAATTAAGTTAGAGGCCCTTAAGCTGAGCTACTAACAGAGATTGAGGCCCTTTAACTTAGTTCAGCCTTGCACCAGCAGAGTTTTTTGTCCTTTGGGTGAGTTGAGCAGTGTTAGCCCCTTTAAAATTCTCAGCCCCTAAAACGCTGGTTCCAGAACCATCACTCTCATTGTGTTGGATTGATGCAGTGGATTGGACTGAGGACCCAGACATTGACCTTGATTTTGATTGGGAAATTGATAACATTTTGGCATCAAGTCCTGGGGGTAACTTTTATTTAGAGGACCGCAAAGGTAGAGCATTGGCTGCAACTACTACTACCGGTAATGGTCCTTTAATATGGGACTCTACATTACCTCTACAGGGTTCTGATCAGGTGTTAATAGTCCAAACAACATGCTCCAGTTTTTTAGATGTAGATCAGAAACCACTTTCCCTTCGACACCAGATTTAACCAAGCTTCACCATCATCATCCTGCTGAGATGGAGCCACTAATGGAATCCTTGCCTTCCAAGGCATGTTCTGGAGTTGCGACTGAGTTGCGACTATCTAAACACAGAGTTCTTTGGTGAACAAAATTCACCAGCAGTGTTTTTGGCCCTTAGGGTGAGTTGAGCCTTGCACCAGCACGTGTCCCGTAACATCAGGCGGGCCCTAAGTTCTGCGCTAAGTTGCACAAAGTTCCATTTGACCACCGACGCGTGGACAAGATAGCCTCTTGATGAAGCCATCCAGGCGAAACGCGCGTCATACTTTGGTCTCACTGGTAGCGTGCAGCGGCTTTCCCCCCATCTTTGGTGACCGTATATATTTGTGCTTCAACATGACACTGGGTATGTGCTGTTTATTTATTTATATTTATATATGATTCTCTTTTTTTGACATGTTTATATATATTTGATCGGTACATTCCCCTTGGATATATGTTTGGTATCACCGGGGGATTTCCCTCTGCCCATCTCACCAGTGAGAGGATTCAGTATAATCTGCTACTATGTGGTAGATTGTCTTCTGTTGTCTCCCCATGTATTTTGTATATTTTATTTGTGAATTAATAAATATTTTTCTATTTTTATAAGTATTTTTGTTTCTGTCTCAAGTTGTTTGGTTTAAGTATCTATTTGGGTTTGAGACTATGTATGTTATTTAATTCGAGGTGTTTTTTTGTATTGAGCAGATCTGCAGCTTGCCAGACTCAAACACGGTCCACACATGGCCCACATTTTCAACTTGTTAGTGCTAAGGCTCTTTGAAACCTACACCATTGTGCCTGATATACAGGTCAAAGTGCGGCCATTTTCATAAGTGAAAAGTAGCCTCTGCTAGGCTGAAAACATTCAGAGCACACGCCTGTCATCTTCGCCCCATTGGCTGGCGGAGGAAGATGAGGGGGATGAAGTGGCATTTCATGTCACTGTCCCACACGAGGCTTGAGGGTGAAGTTCAGTGCATCCCATTGCTTCAGCACGGATAGTGTGAAGGGGAGTGGAAAATGGAGGAAATCGAGAGTGATCCTTACAGTTGGGGGCAGCGAAGTCATGCCAAGTAACACACTGGCACACATGGCTGACTTCATGTTGGGTTGCTTTTAAAGAGACAAAGGCATAGTTCACATCATGGAGAGCAAACAATACTGGATTGAACACAAAATTGGATTGAGCTGATATAGCGTGACTGAATTGCTGTGTATGATACTAAGCTTTTTTTGGGGAAAACCCTTACAAATTGGATTGAGCTGATATAGCCTGATTGAATTGCTGTGTTTCCCACTTAGCTTGGGGGGTAGATCCTTAAAATTTGGATTGACCATACATGGCCTGACTGAATGAACGGCTGTCTCCCACTTAGCTTCAGGGGGAAGACCCTTAAAAATTGGATTGACCATACATGGCCTGACTGAATGAACGGCTGTCTCCCACTTAGCTTCGGGGGGTAGACGCTTAAAAATTGGATTGACTATACATGGCCTGACTGAATGAACGGCTGTCTCCCACCTAGCTTCGGGGGGAAGACCCTTAAAAATTGGATTGAGCTGATATAGCCTGATTGAATTGCTGTGTCTACCACTTAGCTTTGGGGGGTAGACCCTTAAAAATTGGATTGACCATACATGGCCTGACTGAATTTCTGTGTCTCCCAGGTAGGTTTTGGGGTTACACATCGTGAAAAACAGGATTGAGCGTACATAGCTTGACTGAATTTCTGTCTCTCCCACCTAGGTTTTGGGGGTACACACCGTGAAAAACTGGATTGAGTATACATAGCCTGACTGAATTTCGGTCTCTCCCACCTAGATTTTGGGTAGATGAGACAAAAAACAGAGAACAGCACCGAGCTGCATATGGTGAAGTACCGTATGGTAATTGAGAAAGTATGGTAAGATAACCGCTTGTTAGGCTTTTGAACCACTTAAGGGGGGGGGGGGGTCCGCCCCAGATGATGAGACAGCAGGATCCTGTACCACCCTTGGTGTCAATCAATGTTGAGAGAGGACCAGAATATAGAGAGGATCACCACGCTCAGTTGAGAAGCAGTTAAAAATCCTTTATTTCGGTAGAAGAAACACAACGCATTTCGGGCAACAGTGCCCTTTTTCAAGTTTATATACTGTATCATAACAAATAAATTAAATACATAATAAAATCCAATGCATCCACATATAAACAGGACTATCTGTCCAGTTGAAGAGTTCCATTGAATAAATAATGTAAATAGTGACTCTATTCGGTCCCAACAGAAGAATCAATTAGTAACAGTTGTGCTAACTAAGGCGTATAAACAATGTGGCTAATTAACAAACTGAATGTCATATACCATAAAAAAAGCAGCTAGATCTCAAATGGATGTATAAGTATTGTTATAAAATACTGGGGCTCAAGTACAGAATACAGCAAGTGTTCTGAATGGATTACTCCAAAAATACAGCAAGTGGTCTGGATTGGTTACTCCAGAGATACTGGTGTCACGTCCAGCATTTAAAGGGGTATTCCCACCTCACATACTCATCAGTCTTTACTGCTGTAAAATCTTCTTTCTTCCTGGTTTCTTGCATCATTTGGTGGGCGGGGTTTTACATGCAACCTGCAATTTAGCTCCGCCCCCAAATTCGTGTGTAGCTCCGCCCACCCATATTGAACTATGAAGTACAGGCAGCAGCAACTCCATTCTGTGTTACATACAGAGACTGCCTGTCTGTGCCATAATGAACGCAACTGAATTAGCTAACCTGATAACTGGGAGAACAGAAGAAATGAAAGCAGATCCTCTATCTGCTAACAGGAAGCTAGTTCACATGGTGTAGACACAGGAATAGCTAGAAACACAGGCTCGCTCCCGTGCACTTAGCCCCTCCTCCCTCCTCCCTGAGAGCAGCAGATACATCACTTGACTCATGAGCAGTTAAGTCAGGGCTGTGGCCACAAAGAATTGAATAAAGTAAGATAGTGGACAAACAAAGCAGTTTTGCTGTGGATTCCTGCTATTTTGTAGGGGGGGGGACACCCCCAAAGAAAAGCTGGTTTGCACGTATATAGCAAGAAGTAACTGCGGTGGATTCCTGCTATTTTGTAGGGAACACCCCTAATAAAAGCTGGTTTGCACGTATATAGCAGGAGGTAACTGCTCTGTATTCCTGAAAATTTGTGTGTGTGTGTGTGTGGGGGAGAATCTCAAAGAAAAGCTGGTTTGCACATATATAGCAGGAAGTAACTGCTGTGGATTCCTGCTATTTTGTGTGTGTGTGGGGGGGGGGGGCACCCCAAAGAAAAGCTGGTTTGCACGTATATAGCAAGAAGTAACTGCTGTGGATTCCTGCTATTTTGTGGGGGACAGCCCTAATAAAAGCTGGTTTGCACGTATATAGCAGGAGGTAACTGCTCTGTATTCTCGCACATTTGTGGGGGGGACACACCCCAAAGAAAATCTGGTTTGCACGTGTATAGCAAGAAGTAACTGCTGTGGATTCCTGCTATTTTGTGTGGCGACACCCCTAACAAAAGCTGGTGTGCACGTATATAGCAACAAGTAACTGTTCTGTATCCCTGTTTTCCACCCTCCATGGAAAGCTGGACTCCTCTCCCTGCAGTGTATAGCTCTGAGAAGAGCTGTTGTTGTTCTTTGATTTTTACCTGCCTATCTCAAGCTAATGCCTATCTAGCCCTCAGCAGATATGTCTCTCTCCCTATCTCTCACCGCGAAATGACACGAATATGGCGGCGGCCGTTCTTCTGAATGGGAGGTCACATGTTTTCGGCAGCCAATGGGTTTTTTAAATTTTTTTTCAATGCCTCCGTTGTCGTAGTTCCTGTCCCATCTCTCCTGCACAGTTATTGCTGCAAAAAACGTGGCAGGGAAGGTGGGAAGGGATACGAATTTTTACTGCGTATGCCGTGTGGTATTTGATTGGGAACGAATACATCGAATGGCCTGATATTCAATCGAATACCTATTCGATCGAACGGTGTTCGCTCATCTCTATTAATGACTAAACAGCATACTATTTTAATAGTATACTTCACTGTTAGCCCTCTTGCAGACGACCATGGCCAACATCAGTGTGCCATCCCTGTTTTTCCCGGACAGCACACTGACCCATTAATTTCTATGGGTACACATGATCGTGAATTACATAGTCACGAGTGCGGGCCCACAGTCCGCAACAGCGAGAAATTGGCTGAGGAGTAGAGACAGCTTCCTACAACTCTGTGAGCCAAGAAAGAACCCCAGACGCCTCCACTAGAGCTCTCCGCAAAGAGATATGGTCTTTGCTGGATCTGGGGATCTAAATTGTCACCAAACAGATAAACATGTTAATAATAAATGTACTGCTGTAGAAACCAACACAAGGTCCAGAAAACTACAAAGAGGAGTGAATACATAGACAGTCAGAGCCAAACAAGTACAACCCGTAAATCCAGAAAGTTGGTTACTGACCCACAGTCAACAGCATTACCCATGAAATTATTCTCAAAAAACTGAATCTTAACTGGCAAAATTATTTTCTGCTGAGAAATGATGGGAAATACCTGTTCACATACAAGATTTTGCCGAAAACCACATAAGCACTGAAGTTTTCTGCCACACTTTGTTTGAAACATTTTTTCAAAATATGACCAGCTTCCCTGCAATAAAAACATAACCTTATCATATTAAATATTAAATGAAGGCCACAATAAAAACAATGGCAAGAAATTGGCTGATAACTGCGAGCAGTAGATACCGCTATCTACAACTAGCACACCTCTGCGAGCCAAAAAAGACCCCCAGACACCTTCAGAGCTCAATACAAGGAGTGATGGGCTTTGCTATATCTGGGGATCTGAATTGACACCAAACAGATAAATGTACTAATAATAAATGCACTTCTGCAGAAACCAACACAAAGTCCAGAAAGCTACAAAGAGGAATAGATGCGGAGAAGTCGTACTTAGTGGAGTCAATACCAAGAAAGCATATATTAAGCAGAGATGAGAGACAAAAGCAACATCTGGGAAATAAACCAAAGGGCACAAATCCAGCCTGGAATGTCACAACAGGATCAAGAGGAAAAAGGAAAATCCAAAGAGCAAGCCAGTAGTCAGAGATCAAGCAGGCAGATACAGACAATCACAGTCAAACTAGTGAGCAATGGAAATTAGTCAGCACCTGAATCCAAAAAGGAGTGGTCATATAAAGGCTGATAGAGAAACTTTTCGATTGTTTACTTCTATACCTTGACTTAAGTTGTCACAGCAACCTTAAAGAAGCTGCAGCCGAAGACACAGTCCTGACAGCGCCTTTGTGATTCTACACACAATATTATGCCGTGTTAGTGCCCCTCACACAGTAAAATGCTTCTTAATGACCCCCACACACAGTGTAATGCTTTGTTAGTGCCCCAATACTTACAGTATAATGATTTTTCTCCATGAAGAGTTGTCCCTCAGTTGCTGAGATAGTCATTTATTTCACAATATGAAATTACCAGTCCGGAGTACTTAGGTCAGTTC
Organism: Leptodactylus fuscus; assembly: GCF_031893055.1. NCBI lineage: Eukaryota > Metazoa > Chordata > Amphibia > Anura > Leptodactylidae > Leptodactylus > Leptodactylus fuscus. The sequence continues at coordinate 82,527,712 of NC_134267.1, forward strand.
CTTTACTTCGACTGTTATGCTTGACACTGGTCTAAAATGCCAGTTATGTTAGAACACAGGGCCAGGCCCTGTCGCTCAGAGAAGGGAGTATGGTATGCAGTGTATAAGGGCATAGCAGTTTGGAGCAATGGCACCATCCTTGGTGCTCCAGAATGCTCATTTGCATATTGTGAAATGAATATCTCATCAATGGAGGCACAAATTTTCATTGGGAAAAAGGTGTTATATTCAAATGAGTCTGACCTATCTAACTGTATTGCTGGTTTAATATGGTCCTTCCTGATGACAGACTCCCTTTAATGAACGCCTCCTCCCCCACACACCACACACACAGTATAAATCTCCTTAGTCCTAATCTATGCCAGTTGGTGACATTGACCTTTCAATTCCATTTAACCACCAGGGAAGGTTAACATATTATATGTCAGATGAATCTACTACTGCAAATCCTGGATATGTTCAGCTACTGTTCAGTTCAGACCTGATAGTGGACCTCTGCTAAAAGTAGTTCTTTATTGATATGTTTTATACTCCAGACCCACCGCCATTCTTTTGGAAATATTATATTGTATCAGTATGTAGTTGAAGGAGGGAGATTGCTAAACAAAACGCACCATAATTCTTTCAGAGTTTAATCCATAAAATCTCTGTAACATACCTTGTGTCACATTTATCAAGTGTTTTAGACCAAGTTTAATACGTGATTCTGAGTCAAAATTACTAAGTCAACTAATAAGTGGTGTAATGTTACACTAGACAGTCTAACAATACACTAGATTGATCAAACAGCACTGACACTGTTTATAGCTTCGACAAATCTGTCCCACCATTCCCAATGTGAGTTTGATATAGTGGAATGGCAATCTTTCTCTTCCTGCTGGTTCTACTTCTAGCTATTCAGCCAGGCATCCTACTTACTTCCCTGCTGCCTGGACACACTGCTGACTCAGTGATTCAGTCTCCTAATCCTTCTCTCCTGAAGTCCAGGCTAGCCCAGAACTGCCAATATGACAAAGGGTTTCTTATATCCAAACTCATTATTTTACATTTTGAAATGTTGAACTGCAGTTTCCATTATTTGGAAAATTATTTAGCTTTACTGAATAAATGCTCCATGTCAGTGGCGTAACTACCGTGGTAGCAGCAGTAGCAGCTGCCACAGGGCCCGGGCCATTAGGGGGCCCGGTGACAGCCGCTACCGCTGCGATTTTTTTTAAATAGGCTGTTACGGGCCCTATTCACTTGCCGATCCTGGCTGGGCCGGGATCGGCAAGTGACACCACGGGCCCCACAGGGGCTATCATTATACTCGGGGGTCTTTGCAGACCGGCGGATCGGGAGAGGTAATAAACATAAAAAACTGTTACTTACCTCTCCGCGATCCTGCCAGGCCTCCGTCCTACTGTTGTCTGACGTCTCTGACGTCACATGAACCCGGCATGCTTACCGGGTCATGTGACGTCCGACGTCATTAACGAAGGACGCGAGCGATGGTCAGCACAGGAGGACAGCACAGCACAGGAGCCGGGGAACAGGTAAGAAGCAACAGTGGGGTTTTTTTTTAATGGTTTTATTCCCCGGGTCTCCGATTATTATACTCTGGGGTCTGGGGTTAATACTGTGTGCAGGGGACACTATTGGGGTTAATACTGTGTGCAGGGGCCACTATTGGGGTTAATACTGTGTGCAGGGGACACTATTGGGGTTAATACTGTGTGCAGGGGACACTATTGGGGTTAATACTGTGTGCAGGGGACACTATTGGGGTTAATACTGTGTGCAGGGGACACTATTGGGGTTAATACTGTGTGCAGGGGCCAGTAAGGGACATAATACTGTGTGCAGGGGCCACTATTGGGGTTAATACTGTGTGCAGGGGACACTATTGGGGTTAATACTGTGTGCAGGGGACACTATTGGGGTTAATACTGTGTGCAGGGGCCAGTAAGGGACATAATAGAGTGCGGAGGAGGGGGTCGGTCGAGGTCTTCGGCGTCAGATGGGGGGGGGGGGGCATGTCAAAAGTTCGCCACGGGGCCCCGCCATTCCTAGTTACGCCACTGCTCCATGTTAAAGACATGTTTAGGAGTATCAATGCTATTACACACTTTGTGTAACCAGCACACAGGCAAGCCTTCTTCTATATCCCCTACTATAATACTTAAAGGGGCTCTATCATTGGGGAAAAGTCATTAAAAATATAATCTAGGCACTGGTAGGAGTTATGGGTGTTGGAGTAAAATGAGCAATCTCTGGTGGCTGGGTGAAAAGCTCTCTGGGTGTCTATGAGATTTAGAGAGGAGAAGCATTTGGAGAGTCTACTAAGTGCTGCCAAGTTTAGTGAGGACGGCCAATGGAGGTGTGAAACAAATGCTACAAATCAACTTTAAAATTACTGCGTAGCAATGTCAGACCTTTAGCAAAGGTAGAAAAACTACCTGGTGTGTTCAGGAGCCATGAAACTTAGTCAACATTAGGGGCATAGATTTTGCCAATCGTGATCTGAGTATTAGCTATGTGGCCCTTAAGGAATAAGAATTTTCTGAATCATTACTCAATCCGGATGTGAGCCGGGTTCACATCTGCGTTCGAGCCATTCCATTCCCTTATCCACATGATAGATGCAGAAAGAAAATTTCTGCAAACAGCACTTTTCTCTCCACATTTTTCATGTGGAAACAGAGCAGAAACCACATGGACCCCATTATAGTCTATGGGGACCACAGGTTTCCATAGGTAACCGCTTTTTTTATGCGGATAGGTTTCCATTGGGGGGGGGGGGGGGTCCCAAGCAGTCTTCCCGAATGGAAATCGAAGGCAGGTGTCACCCAGGCCTAGGAAAAAAAGGAGTATCTGGTTTAAATGGGTTGTCCTGTCACAAGGATCCTATCTATAATGCTTATTAATGTGAATGTAAGACTTTTTCCTACATACAATGCTTCAGCAAAACTGCTTTGTTTGGCCACTATCTAACTTTATTCATTTTTTTGTGGCCACAGCCCTGACCTAGCTGCTCCTGAGTCAAGTGATGTGTCAGCCTGCTCTGAGGGGGGAGGGAGGAGGGGCTAAGTGCACGGGAGCGAGCATGGAAGGGGGGGGGTAGTTTACCCTTTGGGGGAAGGGGCCGCCAATGCAGGGTTAGACGCCGGCATGAAGCCAGCAGCGGCAGAAGCAATGCTGCTATTCCGGGGCGGGGGGGCGGAGGAGCGGTATAACAGCATCGCTCCTGCCGCTGCTGGCTTCATGCAGGGCAGAAGCATAGCGATGTTGCTGGCTTCACCTGTGCCGGCGTCTAACTCCCCGGCATCCGCTGTAATAGGCGGATGCTGGGGACTGTTAGACACCGGCACAGGCACATCGCTATGCTTCTGCCCTGCATGAAGACAGCAGCGGCAGAAGCGATGCTGTTTCGCTCCACTGTCACATATGCAAAGCCAAGCAGCGAGATGCCGCCGGCCCTGCGTGCAAGCTCATACACCAGTCTAGCCTTCACAATGTGAATACAGACCCGCAGGGTGTCGGGTCTGTATTCGCATTGTGAAGGCTAGACTGGTGTATGAGCGCGCACGCAGGGCCGGCGGCATCTCGCCGCTTGGCTTTGCATATGTGACCCCGCCCACCAATGACGAAACAAAGCCGGAAGACAGAAGATTTTAGAGGAACGAAGACGGGTAAGTATGCGACGTGGGAATACCCCTTTAAATGCTATGCTAACACCATTTTTTTTTTTGTTCAAGCCATGGCAGGAGTAGAAATGCAAAAGATAATGATAAAATTGTCATTTTTTTTCACATGGACCCAGCAAACACATTAACAGAAGCTAAAACATTGTATGCACCCCAAAATGGTGCCGAATGAAAGAACAGACAAGAATGAAAAGAATAAGCCCTTACTTAGCTATGTCCACTGAAAAATAAAAAAGTTATGAATTTTAGAAGGTGGAGAAGATTATTAAAAAAGTCACCAAGCATAAACAAACAAACTACCCTGCGTCCTTAAAGGATTAAGTGCAGTGCAAGTCCCAAACCATGCCAGCTGCGATTATTGTTGTATCTGGCATGTAAAAGTTGCAAACTTTATTGCAACTTTATTCATGCTGGTATATGCCCCTTTGAGACATAGTTATTAAAAATATCTAAAAACAAAACCATCTCAGGTGCCCATAGCAACAAATCACAATTTTGTATTCTGCTCCTGAAAAATTAAAGCTATGTTGTGATTGGTTGCTATGGGCAACTAAGACAATTTTGCTTTTAGACAGTTTAATATATCTACCTCATTGACACGTGCATTCAGACATGTTAGTTGGGGCACCTTTGTTGCTTGAATTCATTGCTGTATTGTTAGAATGGTCCTTCCCTTATGATCCACCAGCAGTACGATAGTGGGGTATTTCTACCCCTATGTGCTGGTAGGACAGAAGAGAATTTTTAATAAATTATCTATAAATGGTTAAATAAGACCCTCCTACTCTCAATAATATAAGGAAGTACCATCCTCTAGCTGTGCTTTTGTTCTGTCCTGTGTTGGGGCAGGGAAGGTTCTTATAATTTAAAGGGGTATTCCCATGCTCACCAGTCTTCGCTGCTGCAAAGACTTCTTTCTTCCTAGTTTTCAACGTCAATTGGTGGGCGGGGTTTCATATGCAAGTCCACACTGTCCGACTACCTCCGGTTTAGCTCCACCCCCAAATTAACATGTAGCTCCGCCCACCACATAGCGTGATCCGATGGGACGACTGAAGGGCCTGTGATGTCATCAAAGGTCCTATAACACTTGGATTTAGCTTGTTCTATATAGAGTCGGCTAAATCCTAGTGGGCTAAGGGACCAGGTCCTTCTGCCAACTAGCTTTTAGCTTGCTCTATATAAGAAAGTTAAATCCTAGTGAGCAGAGGGACCAGGTCCTTTATGCCACTAGGATTTAGACTGTTTTAAATAAGAAAGCAGCACTTATTCCCCCCTTCCTTTATCTGAGAGCAGGAAGCTAGGCCACAGGACACAGACACAGGAACAGCTACAGACACAGGCTCGCTCCCATGCACTTAGCCCCTCTTCCTCCCCCCTGAGAGCAGGCAGCTATGTCACTTGGGAAATGAGCAGATAATCCAAAGGGCCATATAAACGCAGTGTCAACAATGAAGTGAATAAATTAAGATAGTGGACAAACAAAGCAGTTTTGCTGAAGCAATGTATTTAGGAAAAACCTTAAATCCACATTAACAAGTAGTATAGATAGGATCCTTGTTATGGGACAACCCCTTTAACTCTGCTTTAAACAACTTCCCCACAACTGTATCTCTGACTTGTCTGGTGAGTTCCTTGGTTTTTGCGATGCTGTTTGTTCACTAGTCTTCTCTAACAAACCACTGAGGCCTTCACAGGACAAGTGTATTCCTACTGAGACTAAGTTATACACAGCTGGACTCTATTAATGAATTAAGTGACTTAGAAAGGCAATTGATTGCACTGAATTATATTTAGGGGTATCACAGTACAGGGGGCTGAATACTTTTGCACATCACACTTTTCAGATTTTAATTTGATTAAAATTTTGAAAACCATGTATCATTTTCTTTTCACTTCACAATTATCTGGTACTTTGTGTTGGTCTATGACTTAAAATCTCAATAAAATACAATTAAGTTTGTGGTTGTAAGGTGACAAAATGTAAAAAAGTTCAATGTCTATGAATATTTCTGCAAACCACTGTATTTTTACCATTTTTTTCCTCCGCCTCAGTCTGTGTTGCTAAGTAACCAGTTTATCTTTTATTTCCATTAGAAGTCTTCTTTTGTGACTAGTGGTGGTAACTCCTTTAGACAAGGTCCTAATCCGAGCGCAAACATCTCTACTGTAGAGAGTATGACATCCCCTTTCCTGACAACTACCAACACTTGATTGACGTCAGTGTCGCCATAAAGAACCCACTGACAAGCTCACTATGTTGTCATATGGGTTAAAGAATATGTGCAGGACATGAGGAAGGACTTAAAGGAATCCTTATCCCATCTGTCTAAAAGACCAAGACGCAGTGAGGCATCTACGTCTTTTATTCATTCCAACAAGGAATTCAGAATCCTGGATGAGACCAACTCCTCAGGGGATTCTGATTTGGATATGAGAAAACCCTATTTGCACTGGAAAAAATCTGAAAACTACGAAAGTCCATTAGGTCAGGCGAACATAATGTTACCCCAGGGAATCCTCAGAATCCACATCTAGGTGATCCAGAGCCTTCAAAATGGATGATATGTTGTAAAAAGTCATGCCCACCGAGTGGAAACACCCGAAAAAAGAATTTGTCCTGTCCAGAAGGTTTAAAATCTTATTACCGGTTTCAGAAGACCAATATAGAAATTGGGGTCCTAAGGTGGATATGGCAGGTGTACCTTGGTCCCTTCAGAGGATGGATCCAATGTACATGACTCAATGGACAGGCGAGCTGAATGTTCCTTAAGAGGGCCTATTCTGCTTCCCCAGTCCAGTGCACTGTGGATGTGGCTTTTAGTGAGGTGGCTAGAAAATGTATGTGTGGATCTCTCCTCTCTTAAAAGAAATATTGATTCCAATGGTGTCTAGGGATGATGTACTGGCTGTCTTGAAGAACATCTCTCTGGAAGCAGTCTTCCTTAAAAATTTCTGGACCCCCCCCCCACCACCACCACCATTGGGTTTTTACATCTGGAGAGTGGCTCTCTTTTTCTGCAAGGGTAAACTAGTACGTCCTTGCAGTTTTCAGCAGCTGCATGAGATAGTGCAGCTGCAGAAACAGGGAGCCGGCTATGGGAACTGCCATGATGCGGCTCCCCTCTGAAAATTTTTTTTAAAAAAACATGCAAAAGTAAAGACATAAATACAAAGCCCTATATGTCACCAAAAAAGATGCAGAAATTAGTTGTCTAACACAAATGATAAAAATGTTATAGCCCTCAAAACCGCACATGAAAAAAACCTGAAAATGTGTCTGATCCTGAACCAGAAATTGGCCCAGTACTGAAGTACTGTAGTTAAAGGAGTTGGCTATTTTCAGACCAATTTTCAGAGAGAAATTTTATTATTGATATAATAAAAACTAGTGTTGAGTGAATAGAATTTGAATGCTAGATTCGAATACCTCCGCTCCCATAGGAATGCATGGGAGCGGCTGATCGCAAAGGGGTTAAGCGCCGGCCGGCTTCAATGCATTCCTATTGGAGCGAGGTATTCGAATCTAGGATTCGAATACTATTCGCTCAACACTAATAAAAACTTGTACAATTTTCTAATATACTTTCTCTATCAATTCCCCAAAGTTTTCAATATCTCAGCTTGTTGTCATCCATTCTGCTTACCTCTAGTGGATACAATTCTGACCGATTCCATTTGTAGTCACTCTTGGCTTTGGCTCAAACAAACTACAACAAAAAGCTGCGTTTCTGCAACGTGGGGCCTTAAGCCTAAAACTGATACACAGAAGACTTTACTTGATTTTTCTTGGTATTCCTAGTAAAGTGGCCAGTGAGTGTATATTTGTATAAGAGTATAGGTGGCAAACCAGCATAGAGCAACTTTTCAGGAAGTTTCACTAGTTATCATGTAACCCTGATCCTATAGGGAAATGAATAAGGCAGAATACTGTGTACTGAATTTTTCATCTGAAATGTTCCCTGCCACTGGAATTTCATTTTGTTTTATACCTGACTAATCTCTTTAAACACAAGGCCTGGTTTTCTTTTTCTCAGCAATTCCCAGCTTGCCATCATTTTACTTCTGTGTTGGAGTTGCCAATTTTTCCCCAGGCTTTTTTTCTTCTCTTTTTAAATCCAGCGGCAATAAAGCTGAGGCCTTTCACTTGGCATGGATCATGGTAACCTGAGAATAATAAACAGGAATGAGTGTCCCCATAAATAATAGAAAGAATGCTATGTCTCCTCATATAACGTGCTATGCAGCAGAGGTGATTCGCTCTTAGCTCTTGCTTAATGCACAGCTGAGAAGACTGGAAGCAGCTTCTGTTTCTACTACTGATGTTCTGCTCTCGGTCACAAGTTCATTTGTAAGCTGCAGTGAAGCCTCGCAAAAGATTTTGACTTTCTTCTATTGATGGTTTATTCACTGTTACAACAATGATCATTTTTAGAAGAAATTTATAGCAACTTTGTGTGCCTCAAATAGCCAAAGTGGGACCTTTCATTTTAGCCTCTGCATTAACTTATACTGAACTTATACTGTTCCCCATCAGTCTTCCAGAAGCTTGGTATAAAATACAGACTTGTATGCACAAACAAAAATGGAATACATAAGCTTGCCAATTGATGGTCAGTATCCACCTTTAAGCAGAATCTGACCACCCATTGACTTTACAAGTCCTTGGAGAAAAGCAGCGGCACAATCCAGAACCAGGGAGGCTGTTGTCACAGGTTATGATTTATTGCCATTCTTACCTTACCGATCACGCAGGGATCACGTAGGGATCGTGATCTACTTTTCTGTCCGCATGACTCGTGCGGAAAGCACACGGACCCCATTATAGTCTATGCGTTGCCAATACAGTCTCGCTTGCCAATGCGTTCCGTAGTCCATTCGGGGGGGGGGGTCCAAATGCGAACTCCCCGAACGGATTACCGACGCAGTTATGAGCCAGGTCTCATAGAGGACCCAGATAACCTCTGCAGTGTAGCTTAAGAGGCGGTATAATAACAAAAAAAAGTAATATTAAAATACCATCCATGCGGCACAATGTATGTAGAAAAAAAATAGACAAAAAAAATGAAACTAAAGACCAAAGCACCTATATCACGCCCCTGTCACATGTTCTAGCCCCATCCTTGGTGACACATTATGTACATACATAAAAATCACAGTAACTGAGAGCACTTTGCGTTATAAAAAGAAAAAAGAAGCATGCAAAAATTAAAAAAAAATAAAGTCCTATTTATCACTGAAAAAAAGACACAAAAATTACTTGAATAATCAGAACAAAAACATTTTTTATAGCCCTTAAAACCTCATGTATAAAACCCCCCAAAAATGTACACAGTTCTGAAACAGGGGCAATGGCCCAGTCTAGAGTTGGCAAAGAAAGAGGTCTACATGCACATAAACAGTGATGCATTTGTTTATTATACTTTATGGGGAACATTAAGCTACTTGCGCCTCTTTTTTGGGGGCGTAAATTGCGCTTTTCTGTGGTCTTTTTCTGTCCTGCACTTTATTTATGAATCATTTGCACCTTTTTTCCAGATGTTATACTACACTTGCCACTTTTGCTTTTTGTCTGGTAAAGGAGGAGTGGCCTAATGGAGATCCTTTTCAGGCTAAGGCCCAACGTTGCAGAAACGCAGCTTTTTTGTTGCAGATTTTGTTGTGGTTTGGTTTCATCTCTCCCATTATCCATGTATGGGAGCACATGCCACATCAACATTGTGTTGGCGGAGAGACAATTTCCTGAATTTTAAGAAAAATTTGACACGCTATAAGCATGCCTAGCCTGCTAGCTATAAAAGTTTGAATAAGAACCTGGATCTCCAAGTAGTGATAATTTACTAGTAGTGTTGCTATTGCCAGCTACATTCTTATTATTAGCACTTGCACAAGTGTTTCCTCTTTCCTCTTTTGCCAGTCCTCTGAAAAACCACAGCAGGAACGCATTGCGTTTTTTCCCGCAGGACTTTTCAATTATACCAGTGTCAACGCAGTGCTTTTCAAATATACTGGCATTTCAATAGGTAAAATTGACATGCTGCGATTTCTAAAACCCCAACGGTTGAGTTTTGAACAATAGATTTATATATTAGAATATTAACAGTTTGAACCTGATGCTTTGTATCTTTGATAAACTGGAGATACCTTTAATAGATTTCATAAGTATGGCACTAAATAATGCAGATTTACAAACAGAAACAGGTTTTCAGTGTTTTTTTATTAGTCTGATGACAAAGCAATTTCATGATTGAATAAAAATGAGATAGGTATTTTATTTCATGTGGCTATTGGTGGAGTATTAGTCTGTGGTTTTCACACTGGTTATGCCAGGAGAGTTCCTAGAACTGAACAGGGTAATGAGGAGCAGCAGACATGCTATTCTGAATATACTCAATTATAATAAAAATCTTATAGGCTGTCTTCACATTACAATTATGACTTCTAACTGAGCTATGGCAGGCTTGCTGGCTTAATTTTAAGGTTATAGCCCCGTGTAGAGAGTCACAGCCAAAAAGCACTGCGGAAAAACTGTGTCAGAAAAGCATCATGGTTTTTCCCACATCGCTTAAAAACAGAGAGACTGACGAATTTTCTGCTTCTATCATACCTATATGGAAAATGCCAGCATTATGGTGGGTATAACTGACGTGCTGCTCATGGTTTTGAAATCTTAGCATTTCCGCTGCAAATTTTTTTCTGTGTGGATGGGAATAGCCAGAATAAAATACAGCGTGTTGCAAAGTGTTGCAGACAATACAATTCTTGCCAGAAAAAGCACTTGGAACATATAATAATATATATCAAAAATTAGCAGAACTATATGCCAGTGCTTGATCTCTATTCTTATCTATATCTTACACTGCTAAACAATAAAGTGCATTTCTAGATAGAAGAGGAATGCATCAATATTGTAAAGACAGGTAGGTATATTGGCATAAATGTTACATTGGAAGTTTATTGAATTAAAAACATGCTTATGGATTTTACAAGCGCCAAATCAACATTTATTTCATTTTATGGCACACTATGTTAACATGAAACCTAAAGAGGTTGTCCAGGCTAAAATTTTATTTATTAATTAGATCGTGGGAGGTGAAAAAAAAATAAAAGAAAACCATACTCGCCTTTCCCTGTCACTTTCGTGCATGATCCGGTTCTGCAGCTCTGTTGTCTTCCGCTGGAAATAGTTGCTGCATGTGAATACTGAAGCCAATCAGAAGCTCCAAGCAGGGAGCTGGAGTCCCTTCCTGAGGCCCTTCCTGAGGCCACTGTCTGCTGATTGGCTTCAGAAGTCATGTCTGTACTTCCACCAGAAGACAGAGCTGCAGGACTGGCCATCCAGGGAGTTACCAGGGACAGGAAAAACCCAAAGGGCACACTGAACTAGCACATGTTGTTTGCAATGGGCCATACAGTTTTGACATAGAGCACCAATGGTGCAATAATTTCTTTGACACCTTCCAATTGATCTATTTGTCTGTCATTTCTTGTCACTCTTTGTGGAGTCTGAAAGGGAAAATATTGCCATGAAAATGCAATCTAATATACAGGCATCATGTTATAGAGCAGGAGTAGCTATGCAGATTGATGTTTAGTTTAGTGGGGAAAGATTCAGTATAACATGTCATTTATTAATTTATTTATTTGCTATTTCTATGCTTAAGAGTAACTGTGCCCAATGAGTGGTTCTAACAGTTTATGACAGTCTCCCCCCCCCCCCCCCAAGAATGTACGAACAAAAGGAGCTGTCAATCATTATTAGGACCGCCCACTGGTCTGAACTACTCCATCTATACGTAGAAAAAAAACCCCAGAGAAATAAATGGATACATTAAAAATTAGTAGTAGTGAGTAGTGAAATATTCGAAAATTCGAAATTTGATTTCAATAGACCTCAATATTCGACTATTCGATCGAATATCGAATCCCATTATAGTCTATGGGAAAAAAATGCTCATTTCAGGGAAATCAAAATTCAACCAATTGGAGTCACGAAGTCCACAATGACACCTCAGGAAATGATGCAAAAAACCCTGCATGCAGGGTTTTTCTGTCCGCTTGAGAAGTCGGACATCTTCTCTTGCGGACAGGGAAGGACGGGCACGGAGTGCAAAAGAACGCACCCGATGCCCATTCAAGTGAATGACAGGTGTCACGGACACATCTAGTGTCCGCTCCTAGTGTCCGTGACAGATTTTGAGCGGACACTAGGAGCGGACACTACATGTCGGACACCGACGGTAGTGTGAACACCCCCTAACCCACTATATACACTGCTCAAAAAATGAAGGGAACACTCAAATAACACCTCCTAGATCTGAATTAATTATTCTCATTGAATACTTTGTTCTGTACAAAGTTGAATGTGATGACAACAAAATCACACAAAAATCATCAATGGAAATCAAATTTATTAACCGATGGAGGCCTGGATTTGGAGTCACCCTCAAAATTAAAGTGGAAAACACACTACAGGCTGATCCAACTTTGATGTAATGTCCTTAAAACATGTCAAAATGAGGCTCAGTAGTGTGTGTGGTATCCATGTGCCTGTATGAGCTCCCTACAATGCATGGGCATGCTCCTGCTCTCAGAGTGTTCTTCAGTGTTTTAACTCTTTTTAAGGTATGTAATAAAAATTGTCCGAAAACAGAATCACCATTAAAGTTATAATTTTTATTAGAATATGTATAAAAACTTCCAATACAGACTGAATAAATAGAATAATAAAAGGTACACAATAGGAGGACCAATAGAACCAATAAAACAGTATGTGGAGGTCATGTTTGTAAATAAAGTGCATGTCTGAATGTATTTAGCATAAATAAAACCAAAGAAAACACCACCATAAATATATGCAAGTGCAATGAGTAATAGTGCTAAAACATATGGTAATAAACCTCAATAAACAAAGTGAAACTTATTAAGTGAAGTCATGGAGCAATATACATAAAGGCATGCACATAGATAGTATAATGTAACAAATGACACTACGCCTACCACATAAACCAATGGGCCCGACGCGCGTTTTGCCACAAATGGCTTCGTCAGGGAGGGTATGGTTTGTATCAAACTTGTTCAACCCAAAACAAATCTTTGACCTGAGCAATCCGAACCTGAAACAAAAGAAATCCTGAGATTTCTCTACTCCCCGCTGTGCTCAGTGCATAGGACACATCATCCGAGCTAGTCTCCACACTCTAAAAGGTTAAACATATAGAACCAAGTGTTTTAGTGACCAATGTTGTTTCAATATTTATGTTAAATGAGAGTGAGACTCAGATAAAGTAAAAATTGCAGGGTACTGACTACTCCCATAGCATTGCAAACTTTTAATGCAAAAGTAAGTCGGCACACAATTTTATATGGCTTTAATGCTGTACATTATTCAGATGTCAATTAAACTGTCATAAATAATTTACTGACTTGTAAAAAGACAGGTTATAAAAGGTAGCTTGGCTCGAAAGTGTTCGTTTGCAGCCAGATATGTCAAGTATTTTGCCATCACAGTTTAATCTTTTCTTAGACCTCGAAAAAGATAATTCTCTAGGCGGCCGCCATATAAACACCTCACCTTCCTAGTTGGTACCGTGCTGTCCACACAGAAATTAATGTAGTCCGTTATGCAATGTGTGAGTCCCTCAATGTCCTCTGGAAATGAGTCTTGAAACACTTCCCATAAAGTTATATCAAAGCAGTCCCTTAGAGACTCGACACTTCCCTCTGACCAAATCTTCACGGTACGTGTAACCGCCGGTTCTCTGCGCACCAGTGGAATGTATGTGGGTCGCAGATGTACCAGGTTGTGATCTGATCTGCCTAGGGGTGGTAGGGCAGATGAGTTATATGCATCCCTTACATTGGCAAAGAGCAGGGGACACTTCTTAGGGCCTTCTTCAACTCTGTGGTTGCCTCAGCCATCTTTTTCGGTGTGACCTGCTGGGGAAGCAGTATATCAACCAGGGACAGAAATAGACTTGACAGGCTGATCAGGAGGGCCAGCTCTGTCCTGGGGAGCCCCTTGGACCCAGTACAGGTGGTGGGTGACAGAAGGATACTGTCTGTGGTGACCTCCATGCGGGAGAACAAATCCCACCCCATGTATGGGACCCTGATGGGACTTGGCAGCACTGTAAGCGACCGTCTGCTTCACCCCAAGTGTGAGAAGGAGCGCTATCGCAGGTCCTTCCTTCCAACCGCGACCAGGCTGTATAATCTACATCAGACCAAACGAAGAGCTCTCCGCACAGAGAACTAATGATTATGAGGATGACCATGAGGTCTTCCTCTTTCTCTTCTGTTTTTCCTTAGCTGCCATGGACTCCTAGTATATCTTCTCTTCTCAGCTTATCTGTGTCTACGTCTGTAACATATTACTCTGTATTATCCTGTATCTGTATTACTATGCTGCTGTAACACGCTGAAATTTCCCCAAGGTGGGACTATTAAAGGATTATCTTATCTTATCTTATCTTATATAGGACTGATCTGTCAGAAGAATACACAGCTCTCTGCTATCTGTACATTAGTATAAGGATGCTTTATAGCTTTAGAATGCAACAGAACAATATAACCAGTACACAATTGTAAAGAATTCTACATAGCAAGAAAAAAAAGAACGTCTATGTCCTAGAGAAGTGTAAAGTGATCGCACAGAATGAAATAATTACATAAATCCACTAACGTTTAATAAAACCCATCTAGCAATGCCCAAACACATGAGCTGCACCTCATCGATTACTTTGTTAATGTATTATAACCTTAGCTATTCTTTATCATAAATCTCTTTTATCTCTTGTCAAAATGAAATAATTAACACACCAATGGGATTTTAGATGGGATTACATTATACTATCACCTCAAGGACTCTGCAAACATGAGATGGCGCCCAAAAACTAAAGCATCTGCGCATTAAATGCCAAACAGCGAATCTTCTCTTCTGTGCTCTTCTGTGTGCCCACACAGCAGCTTATACTTATTTCTTTTTAGATAGCATCTCTGGGGTCAAAATGATCCCTAATATCCTTTAGGGGTGCAGTTTCCAAAATGAAGTCACTTCTTGGTACTCTCCACTGCTTTGGCACCTTAGGGGCAAATCTGTGATGGCACCTGAAAATGATTCTGCTGTCCAAAAGTCTAATTGCTCTCCCTGCCAAAAAAAAAAACAGTTTTCCTCCAGATCTGGGGTATTTCCATAGTGAGGAGAAATTGCATAACAAATTGGTGGATACATGGTCTCCTTAAACCCCTTATAAAAATGAAAAATGTTTAATTTTCAGTGCCCATTGTTGATAAAATCTATGAAACAGATAGATAAATTCCTTGAGGGATGTAGTTTGCAAAATGGTGTCATGTTTTGGGGTTATCTGTTGTACTGGCATTTTTAGAGTCCACAAATGAGACATGGCACTCACAAAAACATTCCAGCAATATTTGCCTTCTAAAAAACAAATAACACTCTTTCCGTTCCAAGCTCCGTTTTGTACTCATACAGCAGTTTATGACCACAAAAAAAGTTCAGGAGAAATTTTGTAACAAACTGTGAGGTGCTTTTTCTCCTTTAACCCCTCCTGACACCTGCTATAATAGTAGTTTAAATAGTATTTAAATATGATGGCTACCACAAATGGGGGCTGCCATTTCGCCAGGGATCGCCAGCACCATGAGCAACACCGAGTTGCACAAATGCACTTTTTCTCCAATCCCTCCCATTCTGAATTTTTTTCAGCTTCCCAGTACATTGTACAGAATAATAAATGGCACCATTATGAAGAACAATTTGTCCTGCAAACATTAAGTCTTCATATGGCTCTGTGAATGAAAAAATAAAAAAGTTATGGGGTTTGGGAGGTGGGGGTGAACAACAAAAATTGAAAAAATGACACTGGTGGGAAGGGGTTGACCTTTTGTGAAAATGAGAAATTTGGGCCTTATGCGACATTTTAGTGGAAAAAAAGTAATTTTTCATTTTCACATCCCATTAGAAGTAATTAAGGGTTAACAGCTGTGGGTGCAAAATGCTGACCCCTCAATAAATTCCTTGAGGGGTCTAGTTTCCAAAATGAGGTCATTTCTTGGGACTTTCTGCTGTGCTGGTACCACAGTGACTCTACAAATGCAACATGACGCCTGAAATCAATTCCAGCAAAATCTGCCCTTCAAAATTCTCAGTGGTGTTCAGTCTCAGAAATTTGTTTCCATAATTTTATAATCAAGAAAAATTGCTTAACAAATTTTGGGGTGCATTTCTCCTTTAACTCTTTGTAAAAATTAAATATTATGTGTTAAAGAACATGTGTAAAAATGTAAATTTTCATTTTGCACCGTCTGCTGTGTATTTCTTTATTTTCTATTTTCATGGCAAAATTCTGTGAAAAACCCATATGGTCAAAAGTACTCAACATACCCCTTCATAAGCCAATTAGCACTCTTTGCCTTTCAAGCGCCGCCATGTGCCTGTACATCAGTGTACCAGCATATACGGAGTATTGTAATCAGTAGAAAAATATTAGTTAACTATTGTCCTTTCACCCCTAGTGAAGATGAAAAATATGGGACTAAAGTGAAAACAAAAATGTTTAATTTTCATATCCCAGTGGTAATTCAGTTAAAATCCTGTAGGGTCAAAATACTCACTAAAAAAAATCAAGATTGCCAAACCGCTGTTTTTTCACTGTTTTGCCTCTGACAAAAATTTGAATAAAAAGTGATCAAAGCAAGAGGCATTCCCCAAAATGGTATAACTGAAAAGCAAACATTGCCCCGCAAAAAGACAACCTATGCATTGACGTACATGGAAATATAAAAAAGTTACAGGTGTCAGACTATGGTGACTTAAAGAAAAAATTTTTTTTTTGCAAAGTTTTGTATTTTTGTTAAGGGGTTTAAATGTAAATAAAACGAAATAAGTTTGATATCCTCCAAAATAGTACTGAAACATAGAATACAAAAAACATGTAATGTAAATGAAGCCCGTAAGAAAGTAGAATAATTTCTTTCCAGCTTCCCAGTACATTGTACAGTATAAGAAATAATACCATTATGTAGAATAATTTGTCTTGTAAACATTAAGCCCTCATATGGCCCTGTGAATGGAAACAGTTAAAAAAAAGTAAATTGAAAAATGCCACTGGGGAAGGGGTTAAACTATGTAAGCTACATCCACTTTTTTTCTGTAAGTTTTTTTATTTTTTTTTTAAACAGATGCATGTACAGTATAGTAAAAAGTTATGTTAACCTAGCATTAGTTTTATTTAATAGAGCAGTGGTTCTCAAGGCACAGTACATGCACTCCTGGCAACCCCCTGCCTCTAATGGTAATTTGTGGGGTTAACCACCCTCATACTACTATTATATTCTGGAGTCTCTTCAGATCCTCAGAGTATGATTAGCAGAGGCTCATGGGAGGTAAATAAGTTAAACAAACCGTGTTATTCAGCTCCAGCACTGCTCCATGTGCTCTTCCAGCCTCCAGAGATGGCGTCATTATGCCACGTGATTTGGTCATATAGATCATGTGACGTAATAATGGTAAAACGTATTGCACCATCTCTGGATTCCGGAAGTGAACAGGGAGAAGCACTTGAGCCGAGTGGAAGTGAGCAACACTGTGTGTTATGTTTATTCACCTCGCATTGGCTTCTATTAGTCATACTCGGAGGGTTTGAAGAGACCCCAGAGTTCAGCTAAAGCCAAAAATTACCGTATTTTACGGACTATAAGGCGCACTGGACTATAAGCCGCATTGCCCATGAGCGCCTTATAGTCCGTCTCGGTTCATATATAAGGCGCACCGGACTATAAGCCGCAGTCCGGTGCGCATTATATCTTATTGAAAGCGGCGGCAGGCAGACTTTGCCAGTGGCCGCTTAACCCCCCGCGTGCCAGCCGCTTCTATTGGAAGCGCTCGGCAGGCGAGGAGGGGCTCTATCAGCAAAATCATGCTGATAGAGCCCAACCGTAAACGTTAGGTTAAACTACCCCCCCCCCCCCCCCCCCCCGATTTAAAATAAAAGCCTGAAACAGAATGTCAAACTTACCGAGCGGTGTAGGGTGGGCGGGCATTCAGGCCTCCTCTTCCTCCGATGTTCCGTCCTCCTCCGGCGCTCGCAAGCTGATAATGGCCAGGGCACATGCGCAGTAGAAGCATTATGATATTGCGCATGCGCCCCGGCCATTATCAGCGAGCGCCGGAGGAGAAGGACGGAACATCGGAGGCAGAGGAGGCCTGAATGCCCGCCCGCCCGCCCTGCACCGCTGGGTAAGTTTCACGTTCTGTTTCAGGCCGGCGTGACAGCAGGGCTGCCGGACACTTCCTATTCATTTCTATGGGAGCCGACATGCGAGCGCTCCCCATAGAAATGAATGGACTGCTTTTTTCCATTCATTTCTATAGGGAGCGCTCGCATGCCGGCTCCCATAGAAATGAATAGGAAGTGTCCGGCAGCCCTGCTGTAACGCCGGCGTGTACGGCTGTGATACACGCCGGCGTTCGGTAGTGTGAATGCACCCTTACGGTGCCTTTTATGTATGTATGGAAGCGGCACGCAGTCTTTGCCGCCGCTTCCATCCATATATAAGCCGCACCGGACTATAAGCCGCACTTACGATTTCTGAGGAAATCGTAGGTTTTTATGTGCGGCTTATAGTCCGGAAAATACGGTATTAGAAAATCCCAATGTATGTGGGATTTTTTAATTTTGTTAATATTAGAGCCACTCTGAGATATTCTACACATGCAACTGATATCATGGAAAGGTCATCTGCATTGTATCAATTTTACATGAACTTAAATGATAAAAAAAAAGAAAAAATACAGAAGTCTCAGTCAGTTTTTTTGCAGGACATAAAAGTGTGTCAGAGTATTTATTTATTTAATACTAGCTGGTACCTGCGACTTCGTCTGTGGTGATTGTAGAAGTGTGTAAGGTTAAGGCGCGGGTAAGGTTTTCGTACTGTGTATAAGGTATGGCATATGAAATGTAACTTTGTATCTTGTTTTTGCTTTAATTCAGAGAATACGTGAGACTTTTGTGTTGAAGTTAATTTGTATTTCAGCTGCTATACGGTGTTGGTATAAACTGTACATAGTGTCTTTGGGACAGAGGTATTACAAGTTAATATACCTCGATATATGACATTGTATGATTTGTTATTTTCTGCCAGTAGTGTGTTGACATTTTTTTGCTTTTAAAAGTTGCCATATTCTGACAGCAGTCACTTTTTTATTTGTCTGTGTCGGGGGATGTCTTTTTTTGCGGGGCCGGGTGTAGTTTTTAGTTGTTGCATTATCGGGAAATTCTATTGGTTTGATCACTTCTGATTGATATTTGTATGATAATGAAAATAGTGAAAAAAACAGCGGTTTTGGACTTTTCAGTCCAGGCAAAATATTTGTATAGCTTTGTAGAGGGGGCGATTTCGGGCACAGGGATACCTAACATGTATGTGTTTCACAGTATTTAACTACTTTTATATGTGTTCTAGGGAAAGGGGGGTGATTTGAATTTGTAATACTTTTTATTTTTTATTTTATTTTATTTTCCTTTTTTTCTGTTTTTGCATTTATTAGATCGCCTAGGGGTATTGACATGGGTGGGCGGTGTCGCGGATTGTCAGAGCGGTGGAGGTCGGCAAACATGGCTGCTCCGGAGCGTTAAAGAGAGCCTCCTGGAGTATCGTTAAGGTGAGGGGCAAAGTGGTAAAGTATATGTATGAGATTGTGTGGGGTTAGGGGCTAAGCTGTAGGGGGTAATATGAATTTTGGGGCTTGCTATGGTCCAAAGTGTGTGAGATTGCAGAGATGGTGGTGTGAGTTTGGGTTTTTTGGGGGTCCTGGCACAAACGTATGTGCGCTATTGTGACGAAAAGTAGCCTATTGCGCAATCGGGTGTATTAACTATATATTTGGCCCTCGGAAGATTATATGTAAACTGATCAAGTGGGCAGAAACAATATGTTTTTTTCTGAAAAAATAAAAAGAGAATCAAAGCTAGTTTACATAAAAATAATAAAATAATCTTCTGGATGGGTGGACAGATTTTAAAAATAAAAACTCCAAATTCATCAGGGGAAGAGCAAGAGTCATATTATGTATGTTATTTAGCATTCTCTACTTGGTGACGGATCCTCTTTTAGGATAACGCCCCATATAGCCGTCCACAGGAAAAAAACGCAGCAGTAACGCATGCGTTTTTGCCCACAGCACCATTCACAGAAAATTCATATAGGTTTCCTCTGCGGAATTTCTGTTTCAATTATACCTATAGGGAAACTGCTGGCATTTCTGTAGGTGACATGCTGCAATTTCAAAAACCGCAACATTTCCGATGCGGGCAAGGAGCACCATTTACGCCATGTGGGGCCTGGGCCAAAAAATAACCCTCTATAATGTCATGAAACTATATGACATTTAATAAAATACCCATGTACATTATAATATATATAATCATATATATTATTGTTACACCTTAAAGTATTGGGATAAAATCTCAATACAATGAATTCTGCCAGTAAAATATTCCTGAACTGTTGGCAGGCCTTACCAAAGCTGGAAATAATAAGTTTCTGGCAAGCAGTTTATAGTTTTAGTCTTTAAAAAGAGGCTACACCTTTATTAACCCATTCAATTTATATCATGTAGCTTCTACATGTTTCAAAACTAAAGTATTACATCTGTAACCTAGTGCAAGAAATATTATCATTGGCAATATTAATAATTATAATATAAAACAACAACAATATCTTCATGGTTCTAAGGGACGGTCAGCGTGTAAGAAAGGAAGTAAACCAGCAGCGTTTATGGAGAAAAAGTATGTTATATAAAGAACCAATTGATTAGAGAAGAGTTGAAACAATACGTAACCTCTCCATCACTACAAGAAAAATAAGTACCCCATAACACACCCTGCAATACCCCATAATAACAAGAGTCAATGAAAACAAGGAGGACCATGAAATACAACACAAGTGCACAAGAAACCCCAACAATAACAGCTCTCACAAGCATTATGCATGTAAACAAATCCAGTGAACTTGCTGCGCCATAGGACTGAAATGGCCCTCCCCAGAGTACACAAAACAGACCGAGAAAAAGAGTGAGTTAGAGAAGCTGAGGAATTATTATTCTACAGAAAATTGATCCAGGGATAGATAGATAGATAGATAGATAGATAGATAGATAGATAGATAGATAGATAGATAGAACTCTATCTATCAATCTATTGTAAGCCGGTGGCTGGTCAGGTAATGGAGGGGGTGTACATCTCACCCAGACTACTAAGGTGGGTGAGATGAGAAAACTCCAGAAAGAATGTTTCTCAGCAGATAATTCTGTCTGCTGAGGGTTATTTCAGAGTTCCAGTTACTGGGCTGTATTTTTAGGAATGGCAGGTAGGTTGGTAGTGGGACCTGTCATTCCACCCCCCCTCCAGTCCACACATTGCGCTTGTTCCTGCAGCGACTCAGCTATTGAGAGTTCTCCTCGTCAAGGAGGCTTAAGAAGTCAGCTCCAGCAGCAGACCTTGGGCAGAGCAAAGAGAAAGAAGTCATATTTTTGGAGCTGTGTCCTGAGTGATTCTGCTGGCTTTTGATTTCTGTTATTCTAGGTGAGGTAACCTATTCTATGTTTAGTTAGAGCCTAGCCGGGCAGGTATTTATTTTTGTATGGTTTCCTTTTGTTGTTGCACTATATTTTTGAGTAAAAATAAAACTCTACCTTTGTTTTGGACTAAAGAAACTGGACTTGTGTGTCTATGCCACCCCACCTAGCAACCCCAGACCCTGACACTATCTATCTATCTATCTATCTATCTATCTATCTATCTATCTATCTATCTAAATGTAGTTCTTGTAATAAATTTATATCAGTTCTTTTGCACTATTTTAGGATTGCTGCCTCTTTTTGATTGTTACTGGAGGGATCAACTACCGGACCCTATGGATTTGGACCCACATTTGAATTTTTACATGGCGCTACTCTAAATACTATGTGCTTTTTTATCTATCTATAAGGAAACCATCACCTTCAAACTCCCCTTTCAGCCCTGCACTAGCCCAGCTGGAGGATTCATAGAATCTAAGACCACCACTGACAACACCTATACACCCTATTATTCCTAATTAAACTCTCAGCATCCGGATTGCCTCCAGTAGGTTGCTGCAGCTTCCATACACTTTCATTTGGTTGCAGTTACATTAACCTTCAGTGAAAAGAAAGGACATAGCTATAAACCTGAAAAACAGTTACATATCACTATCCCTTGTCTACCAAATTTATAGTAGGTACTATCCTTTCTAGTAGACACTATCTTCAGGCAGGCTGCAAGATAGTGGAACACAATATATAATTGAAATGAAAATGATTGCACTATTTCCAATGTAATTGGCAGCATGCTTTATATTATTGTTTCTCCAACTGTGAGGCAAACTTCATTGGCGATGCAAACTTCCCCAGTAGCATGACTTACTAAGTTTTTGCTACATAATCATAATATGTGGTTTGTGTTGTGAATCTTGCCTGATGGATTATGAGAAATTAGGGTAATTTTAAAACTTTTTGATATGGATTATGACAATAGAAGATGGGTAACTTTTACCCACAATGTGTTTCAGCACTTGATGGCCTGCTCACTCTCTTGTTACTCCTAAAGTCTTCCATAGAGAATTCATTGTTCACTAGAACTAGCAAATAACAAACCTGTGGCTAGAATGGCATCCTCAGAGAGTGTCACAATTAAAGGGAATATGCCACCAGAAACTGACCTTTTTCACATCACAGAAAGACAGTATTACAATAAAAGATCACACCTTAAAAGATAGTAGCAAATGACCTCCATCATTCCATCAACTACCAACAATAGATGATGTCACAGGTCTGGTTTTAATCAATAAAAAAAATGGTGACATGTTCCTTTTAATGTCACCAGGCTCTTCAGCACAATCTATATTACTGTCATTGTTTGTCTAAAGTGATTGCTTCATTTTTGCCTTTATTTGCAATGGACTGGACAATTCTCTTAAATCTAAAGTGCAACTAAACTTTTTTTTCAGAAATACGTAATACAGGTAAAGAAAAAAAAATATTTCTAATATACCATATTAAAGAAAAGTATCTTTTGCTCCACTTGTTTGCTGCCTTCTGTCAATGATCAAATCTGTACAATAGAATTCTATGGAGAGGGGAGGAGAGAGGGAGGAAGAAGAGAGGTCAAATCAGAGAGATATCTCACTATAGAGAGTATTCTTTCACAACACTGCTGGGAATTGCTATCCAACCTTCTCCTGGCATAAATGACTCATTTAGTACTGTAAACAACCTCTTATCTCTTCCTTCTCCTCTCCACAGATGTTATTGTAACTGACACAGTTTCTGTAAAGTATTGACAAAATCACACAGAGAAGAAGTAAAGACAGCAGTAATAGTTAAAGACAAAGGTTATTTTGGCAGTTCTTAAACTGTCCTGCTACTGAATTTGTTCCTTGCAGCATGCCTGTGATTTTTCCAGCATCTCAGCAGCTCACTGGGACGCCATATAATGAGCGTGTTGTTGGCGTTGATGATCTGCCTGCTACGGCGTTTTGACAGCTGTCAAGCTGGCCTGTCACTGAACGCATTCCTTGCACTATGCCCGTGATTGTTCCAGCATCTCAGCAGCTTGCTGGAAAGCAATATAATGAGTGTGTTATTGGTGTTGATGATCCGCATGCTCCAGCATTTTGGCAACTCTCAATCTGGCCTTCCGTTGAACCCATTCCTTGCGCTGTGCCCGTGATTGTTGCAGCATCTCAGCAGCTCGTTGGGTTGCCATATAATGAGCGTGTTGTTGATGATCTCCCTGCTTCGGCATTTCAGCAGGTCTCAAGTTGGTCTGGCACTGAATTTGTTCTTCGCACTGTGTCTGTAATTGTTTGGGCATCTCAGCAGCTCGCAGCAACGCCATATAATAAGCGTGTTGTTGATCATCTCCCTCGGCTCCACTTGAGGAGAACTCTGTGACTTCTGGCTACCTTCATATCTCTCATTGTTTGTGACAAATTAGATTTTCTTTTTCCAGGCATGTTTAAAATTGACAAACTGCCAATTTGAATTAAAGGTGTTTGCCCATGTCAGTGTGTCAGCAGTGCCTGGAGCAGATTAGATAATATACAAATGTGTGTATACTGAGTGCATATGTGCATGTGTTTACACAGAGAGATAATAGCCCTGGCTTTCTCAGAAGCTGAGATAAGAGCAGTGTAATATAGTATGTGAACATAAATTCATAACAGTCATGAAGCCATGTCATTTACCAGGATAAAAAGCCCATGTATTAATCGAGGTTACAAACTATCTATGTGCCAAATTTCATTCAAATACGTTCAGCCGTTTTTGCGTGATTGAGAAACAAACATCCTAATACACAAACATCCAAACATTCACATTTATAATATTAGTAAGATTTTTATTTCCAAATCTAACTTAACGGTCAGTAGAATTTTATGAAACAGCCAATGAAAACTTTTTTTTTAGTGGAACTTTTTGATGCTGTCATTAATCTTTTTTGGTTCTAGGTGTTTTTTGTAGATCAGTATAAGTATCACAACCAGATTATACCAGTATAATCTGGATGTCAAAAAACGTGACCAAATAAACTGCAAAAAACACATTTTTTTTTGCATTTTTTACATGCCTAAAATAATAAAGAAATAAACTAAACTATTATATGTATACAAGAGCCTACCACGTGGACAATATCAGCCACAGCATAAGTTATCTAGTACAATATGACTACAGCAACACATTACTGGCAGAACTGTAAAGAATTTATTAGAATTGATATTTCCTGTTATAGATATGTGCACACCTTTATAATCACATATGAGCCACAATATTATCCCTCTATGCCAGTTTTCTGATTAATGAAACCCCCCTATGACTCTCCCATGTGAAGAGCTCTTTGTACTAGCAGTATACTGTATATGTGTATATTATATTGTGACAATGTGAAATTAGAGCTTAGAAGGATTGGGTCCTGGTCACAGTGAAAAGATGAGCCATGGCCAAAAGTCATAATGCCACTGTTTATATAGCATGAGGCATTCCTCTAGTCTTGATATATCAGCCCCTCTAAGTCCTATACTTATAAACAGCAGTATAAAGTATACTGGTATGATTTTAACATTATCCAAAATGTTCTAAGGATGGAGTAATAGGAATGTTTCAAACCCAAGTAATCTAAAATTTCTCTTTCACATAAAAGACATAAAATGTTTCCATTTTGCTTCTCATCATATATTTTCCATTCCTATGAAATCTTCAAGTGTTTCCACTAAGCAGAAAAACAGTAAATTACATGTCTGCTGACCACAGTGATGGAAATAATAAAGTTAAAGATATGTTAGTGAAGAGGGTGATAAAATATCAAAGAATACAGGAAATAACCTCAAACTAAACATTTCTGTTTTAAAACATCGCACCAAAGCTGTTCATTTGATAGGTATAGATCTATTATTGACTACACTTGTGATATTGAATAAGAAGTAAACAACTGGATAACTGCATTGTTTAAATATTTAAACTTTTTTTTAAATATAGAATTCTTAGCATTGTAATAAATGACTTTCCTTTTCTATTTAAAGGGTATCAGAATTTTGCCAGTCATGATCTGAGCTCCTAAGGTCATTTGTTGTGACTGGAGAAAACCTCTCAAATCCCTACATTCCTTAGGCATCATACGGGGTGTGCTAAGTGTTGATGTAGGTGTGGCAAACTTCTTAAAGGAGTTGTCCCATATCAAGGATCCCATCTATACTGGTAGCTTATGTAAATTGAAGACTTTTCCTATATATATTGCTTTAGAAATTCAGCTTTGTTTGCCTGCTATGTGAACTTATTCCTCCCATTGTTTACACAGCATTACTATAACCACAGATCTGTGAGATAGGACAAGTGCCGTCACTTAATTATTGCTGGCAGGACAATCGTTCAGCTAATTGCAGTTTGCTGATAAAGCTCTGTCTGTTATCTCTCTATGTAAACAAACAGATAACACTTAGTCCATTCTGTACAAGTATCTGCATATTATCTGATCTGTATAAGTGTTGTGAGACTTCTCTGGCCTGTTTAGCAAGAAGGAGGGGGAAGAAGGAGAAAAACGGGAAATGCTAAAACACTGAAATGGAAAAAACCCTTTAATTGGAGACAGTGGCGCAGATTTATTATTATTTCATGTCAGTTTTCTGTCACAAAAAGATTGCAAACCTCAGGTGCGTACATTTTTAACCCCTTAAGGATACAGCAAAAAACTGCCTTAAGCTAAGGGTGTCATGTTGTCAAAATTCAGCTTTTTTGTTGTAGATTTTGCTGCATTTCTGTGGCCAAAGCCAGGGGTAGACTAAAGGGATTCTATCATTAGAATTCCCTTTTTTAACTAAGTGCACATAGGAGTAGCCTTAAGAATGGCTATTCTTCTCTTACCTTTTGGCCACAGGAAAATGGCCAATGGACATGTGCAGTTGACCTTTTTGGATCAAGACATGAAGGTGACTCGGGAGAAGAGGCAGTCCAAAGAAGAAGATGGAGGCATTGCTGGAGAGTTTTTGAACAGCACAAAGGATGCCTCCAGTGCTGTCTGAAAACAAATTTACATAAGAAAGAAAGAAGATATTTCTCAGGAACGGCAGTGTGGATCAGAATAATAAAGATAATAGAAGAATAGCCTTTCTTAAAGAGGTATTCCCGTGTACATAATTATTTTTAAATTTGTAGATAATTAAAAGTTAAACATTTTTGGAAAATATAAGTAATAATTTTTCAGAGTTTTAAAAATTTTCGCTAAATATCTTGTGGTCACAGTCTGTTGTCTTGATTGGTTTCCAGTGTATACAACCATGAATGCAGGAACTTTCTAAAGTCAGAAAATCAAACATTATTTCTTTATTGTGGCCGGGATATCTTCTGATACTTGTAGTGTCCCTGCGTGATAACAACAAGAAAATCGTAGCTGGGCTCCTGACAAGACCCAGACCATAAAAAGTTTCTGTATTAGTGGTCGTAACTAGAGATGAGCGAGTACTGTTCGGATCAGCCGATCCGAACAGCATGCTCCATAGAAATGAATGGATGCACCTGGTACTTCCGCTTTGACGGCGGCCAGCCGCTTAACCCCCTGCGTGCCGGCTACGTCCATTCATTTCTATGCGAGCGTGCTGTTCGGATCGGCTGATCCGAACAGTACTCGCTCATCTCTAGTCGTAACCATTGGCAACGATCAAGACAACAGACTGTTACCACTACGATAGTTAGAGAAAATTTAATGATTTTTTGACACACATTTGTAAACAGCAATGGTTTTGTAGAAATAATTGCCTGTTTTGATGCCTTGTAAGTGCTACAGGCTTGTTGCTGTTATTTGGGAGACACAATTGTGGCTGTGAATCTAGTTGAAAAGTGATGAAGAATTGGCTTCAGAAAAATAAAGGATGACCAAAAATTATTCTATGATTGGAGCATATGTGACATCTACATTTTTTTTTTCAACAATGTGGTATAGTTGATGTAAGACCAGCCTTAGAGATGAAGTCCTCGAAACATGTCAGCGGTTAACCAAGCATATGTAGGTCCGTTTTTCCATCTTGGTATGTTTTTGTAAATAATCTTTTTATCTCACACTCAGTATCTCATAATGTTTTTTATGGACTGTATTTTGAAATGAATAAAAGCTAAGTTTTATCTACATTTGGATGGTTCCATGGTTGCTGGATACATCTACTATTTTGTGCATCTTAAATGGTACCTGAAGGTAGTGGATACTGATGACCTGTTCACAGGATAGGTCATCAGTATCTTATCAGTGGGTGTCTGACATTGGGACCCTGCACCGATCGGCTGTTTCAGATGCCAGAATCTAGATATAAGGTTGTTGCGGACATTAAAGAGTCCTCATAGTATGTTGCAGAGCTCCAAATTAAATAATTAATTAACAGGCCTAGATGGGCTACCACCCATTGGGCCTGGAGAAGCCACACAGACACGCAGGTGATTGTGTATCAAGTGAGTTCTGATTTATTATAAGAAAAAGGTAGTTTAAATACATTACAGACAAAGAGCTGGCTTGGCTATTCTAATCAGGTACAACACGATTGGTTATAGAGATATAAGACAAGCCTGGCACATGACTATTGGCTGAGGTCTGCATATCATTATTACACTCCAACCTGGGATGACCTTTCTCATGACATGAAAAAGTATCTAAGATATTTATGTGTAAGCCAACATCATACACTAGTTCTAGATGTATATCACAGAAAGAGAGATAATGATCACGTACTGGTCCGCTCCGGCCTTGGGGCTAACGACCAAACAGGTTATTTGAACCGGTTTCTACACCCACCCTCAAAGATGACCACAAATAGATAAGGAGTTATAACCCAACCATTAACATTCCACACGCCTTATCCCCTAAAGGGGTCTCTTAGACTCTAAACAGACATCCTTATGAAGCTTAGAACAGAAAATGCTTACAAAATGGCTGACAGAATACAAGATGGAAGATGTGATCCTAACAGTTCCCCCATTTTGAGATAACTGGATACAGGAATTCATATTTAGGTACTTCAGTGACTTAACGTCTACTGCTGGACCTTCCCAGATTCCCCTTATATATATTCCTGTATTCCAAATTAATCTCAACCATAGTTCTGGCCTGTTATTTTCAGTCTGATTATACATTCACTTGCTTATACTATGTATCATTACTTCCTGTTGTGTTATGAAAACAGCTATATAACATGACTGAGGCTAATATGGGGCTATGAGGACATATCCTACAGTCTGACACATTCAGATCTTCGTTCAAAATCATATGAAAAAAAAAAAAAAACTTATTGTCCCACTCATCGTCAAATGTTCTATGCAGGCTTAATCTATAATCTTAATCTATCTCAGGCAGAATAATCTATAACAGTAACATCTGGAGAATCTTCATCGCTGTTTGTGTAGAGACTTCTTTGTAATGTGAAGCATGGATACAATTAGGCTTTCCGTCAAGTTTCATAGAAGTATTAGTAGTTAGCAGCACTTGGAGCGAATCATCAAATCTTGGTTCAAGAGGATTTCTCACGTGTCATCAATCTCTTGGTTCAAATGAATAGGTCCCATCCACTTAACTTAAAATCTGAGAGGGAGGAGAAAACTCAAAACTATACATTAGTCAGATGTTTTTGCCAAGACATCACATAGTCAGTCAGTACACCATAATACAACTCTAACCTAAGGGCTGACCCAAAAAAAGTTTGCTATGGGCTAAAACCAATTCTTCTATCAGGAAGATACCTTACAGAAGATACAAATACAAGTGACACTCTACATCTTTCAATAGCCGTCTACCTGCAGCCCACTTGTGATGGCTTTTTTCACCAGATATGCCCCAGGCCATCCTGAAGAGAAATCACTATACACACAAGCGCGTACTTATACTGTCTCACCTTTAGTAGTTACTAAAGTTATAGTTATAGCATATAGTTATCCTGCAATCTCTGGAGCAGGTACAAGGGCTCTGGGCATGGCTCAAAGACACTTTTCATTTACGACATGCCATGCAGGCTCACATATATCTGTCAGTAGTGATACTAAATCCTGCAGCCGCCCATCCTCCGCTCACCAGGTCACACATGGCTACTTCTACTCAAAGAAACTTTTCACTTTTTATGAACTCTGCTCAATCCGAAATACATACATTATTTTATTCATTATCTCACCTGTGAAATGTGTCCCTCTATCAGACTCTATCATCTCAGGTATCCCCAATCTACACACAAGCTCAGATATCAATTTCTTGGCCGTTACCTGTGTCGTTGCTCGGCTGATCCAACCTGAGAACAAATACACAGACCAACACATTTGTACGTTCAGATTCAGGCAATTATATGTAATGGATACAGGGGTTTTGGTGTGCATGCGGTGTGTCTTAACTACCTGTCCTGGATTGTGTAGAGCACCTATGTGACATGCTTTTACGTGATTCCCTGCAGCCCTTCCAAAAGCTGAGGCAAACTATAGTTTACCCACTCATGACTCCATGGCATTTCAAGAGGCATGCACCTTACTGTGGGCCAAACCAGCCATTTGGGGGTACACTGATCCCCCATTTTCACACTCCTTCACATTCTCTGGCACCAGCCTTTGTCCATTTCTCAATTTCCTCCCCAGTCACCTTAGAGTACAGCCCCTTGGGGTCTGCTATTTTTCTCACCTGGTTGAGACCCTTCCATGGTAGTAGTACCGCTGCTCAATCAGCCTTCTAATTTCCAATACTCTTAGGGTCTCTTCCCTTTGTGTGAGCTCTGACTTTCACAATTGCCAACTGCTTACGAAGCAATGTGGCCTCCATCAACTGACTTACTAAGTTTCCTTTCTTAATTGGTTTGCCCTGTGCCATCAGGAAGTTCCTGGACCTCCATATTGGACCATAACCATGTGCAATGCCAAACGCATACCTGGAGTCAGTGTAAATGTTTGCTGTGCTATCAGGCTTCTATAAGGCTAGCCTCTTATACTGACATGTGTGGTGGAAGGGCTTCTTATACTATGGTGTCATGTATAATGACTACAGCATACCCTGTATTCAAATTTGCCTTTTTCTGTTAGGTACCTGGAACCGTCTACAAACATCTCATAGTCAGGATTCTCCAATGGGGCGTCAGTGACATGACCGAAGCCGCCTCTTCTGAGAGGGAGTTTAAAAATATCTCATCTACTAAATATCTCATTATCTACTCCCCCCTTTTGAATCATGAACTCCTACTGGTATAAGAGTTGCAGGATTCAAAAGTCAAATAACGCTGAAATGAGATGTTTGAGGAGGATGTAGAGCAAATTCCATGCTGCTCTGTCTTGCCAAAGAAATATGACATCTGTCTATCTGTGTGAGGTTTGCCTTACCACCGTTCTGTTAGAGGAAAACACATCAGGTTCATCTCTGTCTATCTGTGGCACAAGAAAAATTAAAATTATCAACATATCATATCACAATAATATTCACTTAATCTCCCATAAAACATTTGTCTAATCTTTTTCATACACTGGTGGTTTTTGCTATCACTTCTTTTGTCTAATTAGATTTCCAGTGTCTCACTTTTAAGCTATACAAGGCAATACAATACTCTATTTGCCCTCAGCAGATATACAATAGAACTTTTGAGACCTAATTAAGACACTAATTAAGACACTGTAGCCTAAGGGTACAGCCATTGTAAGTCGCTGGCTGGCTAAAACTTGCCAAACCTGTATTCAGACTTATTTATACAATCCTAAGTAAATTCAATTCTCTACAACTTCTAATTATTCCAGAATTACAACTAATTCATTAAATGCTCAAAATATATCAGCAGAGAAGGCAAAACTTTAAGGGATCAATCTATCTCCCCCCTCCCCCGTCATAACAAGAATTTATACACAAAAACACATTACAGAGCAGATATCCGAGTGCCTTCTGATCTACTTAGTCAGATGTCTATCACCTTGTAGCAAACAATGCCGCAGAAATACCACTTTTGTTTTGTAAAACTATGATTTATCTTTTCCTGCGTGTACATATTAAGATAGCTCACATGCATTGCCTACCCCTTATGGTGCCTAATCCCATATCAGAGGGATCATCTAAATAACAATGACTAAGTACATCTCATATTTACCAAAACACACATATATGTATTCAGCAATGGAAAGAAACTCATATCTACTTGTCACCACCCTCTGTGGGACTATCAGCATTCAATTTCTTCATCTGCTCCCTGTGGAGACTAAAAATGTAACAATACAAACATGGACAAACAGAGCATGTGCATATAGCAAACACATGTAACCTGTACATATACTTGACACACATATGGGCCCATTCATATACATACATGCAAACTTCACACTGGAGCTCCAGACACACACACATCCATTGAATCATAAAAAACTTGTCAATTTTCATATATTTTGTACAGTGATATCTCACTTATTGTCTCTTTTCCTACAAATAATCACAGGGTTAGTTATAATTCCTGCACAGCTGGATATTGAAGAAAAATAAACAAAACATGTCATTAGATGGCTTCGTCTTCTCGTCACTGGAAAATAAACATAATAATGATTATCTAAAATTTATGCCATTAATCCAAATCTAAAGACATTTAATGTGATTTAAACAGCCAATACTGATACCAACATTACATATTAATATTTTTTTTTCTTTTCTTTCGACATACCATCTATATGACCACCTTACCCTATACAGTTACAAATTATTAAACCATATATTCATAATTCTCCATATATTATACCAATGGTGTTACAATGTTACAATCTCACTTATAGCTGACAACTTAGCCACCTGCTGTCTCCCCTTCCCCCTTCTTGCTGACACCTACCAAACCTGTATAACATGATACCTCTGCTGTGGATATACAGAGGACAATAGGAGGTGGGGGAGGGGCCTGACACTCATTGTGAATTTATCTGGTACCTGGGAAAGCTGGGTGGATTCCTCCTTAGTTAGTACAGAAACATGAAATGACTCAGACAATGAGACAGCCAGCATATAAAATTCATCAGTGGTAATAGCTGATGTTTCCACTTGTACCTCCCCACTAAGATCAAATTTTATATTTGCACCAAGCACCGTTAACACCTCAGTACCACTAAGAGATGTTGGCACATCGTCACTAACAAGCAATTTGGTGACATTTTGCCCTCTAAGTTTCACATTGAGTGGCACTGTTTCTTTTAAAATGATTCTTTTTCCTCCTAATCCAACACAAGATTGAGATTTATCAGTCCTCGGCTCATAAGGTATGTGGCATCCTTTAACAACAGAAATGGCAGCCCCTGTATCCACTAAGAAGGGGATTTCTTCCCCCACTACCTCCCCTTTGTTTTATGTATTATTGCCACACCTTCTTCTGATGTTTTTGCAGGGAGGACTGGTACAGGGTTGCCAACTCCTCATTGAGGGGTGTTGGCACATTAGTCAGTGCCCTGAGCTGGGGGGTTTCCAGCTTTTAGGGACCTACAGTCTTTTATAAAATGGCCTGGCTTCCCACAGTGATGACACTTGTAATTGTGTTTTTGTTTGCCTCCTTGTCTGTTGCGAGTTCTCTGGCCAGAATTTTTATTATTGAAGGCAAGCAATACCTTTTTCTCCTTCTCAGACCTGTGATCTAACTCAAGGCCCTTGGCAGCTTGTAATAAGGCAGGGGCTTCACTATGCCGCCATTTTGGTTTACAGGCTCTTTTCTGACCACATCTAGCACATGTCCACCCATCAGGATTACCTGGAGTAGATGGTGCAGAGTTTTGCCCATAGGGAGATGGGTTTTTCTCAGGGGGGGCATAATACATGACTCCCTCATGTTCCTTATTTCTATACCCCTCCCTTTCTATTTCCCTGCTTACCTGCGTCCAATTATCCAATATCTCACCTAGCTTGTGATCCTGAACCCAGCCTCTGTATTGAGAGGCAAATCTTTCCCAATGGCTGCTGTTTAACACTCCATTTGCACTACATTTTGCTTTCTTCAACAGTTTATTGCATCCTCTTCCAACTGCTCTCTTCCCTGCTCTTTCTCTAACTATCTCTTGAGCTGTTTTCCATACTGGCTGACTCTGCACTCCTCCCATTCTGTTCTGCGTGCTTTTCTTTCCTACTTTCCACTGTCTCTTATCTGTCCTTTTTTTCCAAGATATAGCACACTATATATACTGTATCTAAATCAAAAGTGACTTTTAAGATCAGTTTAGAGGATTTCCTCCTTCCCTTCTGTCCTTTTTTTCCAAGATACAGCACACTATATATACTGTATCTAAATCAAAAGTGACTTTCAAGGTCCCTCTGCCTTTTTCCTGCCCTTTTTTTCCAAGATACTACTGTATCTAAATCAAAAGTGACTAATTAAGGTCAGATGGAGGGTTTTTAGGGATCACTATGTCCCTTTGTCACGTGACTACTTACTTTCCACAGAACACAAATGAATACAATGAATGCACAACCATAACAGATCAGCTAACAATTTCAGCCCAAGTTCCTAGCTAGCAACACCCATACAACATACTGCTCTTAGGTTCTTTGCAAAAAGCTTGAGATATCTATATAAGGAACATATGTGTTTACCTCACACTCAGACAGGAGTACAAGAAGTCCTTAGGAACACAGATCAGATTGGTAAGAAAAAAAAGTTCTTACCTGCAGCGCTGACTTTTGTTGGATCTGTGGTCCCAGGAACTTCTGTAATCACTGGTCGTCCGAGGGATCAGCAAACCGTCTCCTTATTTCTCAAGCCCCACGTTGGGCGCCAATTTGTTGCGGACATTAAAGAGTCCTCATAGTATGTTGCAGAGCTCCAAATTAAATAATTAATTAACAGGCCTAGATGGGCTACCACCCATTGGGCCTGGAGAAGCCACACAAACACGCAGGTGATTGTGTATCAAGTGAGTTCTGATTTATTATAAGAAAAAGGTAGTTTAAATACATTACAGACAAAGAGCTGGCTTGGCTATTCTAATCAGGTACAACACGATTGGTTATAGAGATATAAGACAAGCCTGGCACATGACTATTGGCTGAGGTCTGCATATCATTATTACACTCCAACCTGGGATGACCTTTCTCATGACATGAAAAAGTATCTAAGATATTTATGTGTAAGCCAACATCATACACTAGTTCTAGATGTATATCACAGAAAGAGAGATAATGATCACGTACTGGTCCGCTCCGGCCTTGGGGCTAACGACCAAACAGGTTATTTGAACCGGTTTCTACACCCACCCTCAAAGATGACCACAAATAGATAAGGAGTTATAACCCAACCATTAACATTCCACACGCCTTATCCCCTAAAGGGGTCTCTTAGACTCTAAACAGACATCCTTATGAAGCTTAGAACAGAAAATGCTTACAAAATGGCTGACAGAATACAAGATGGAAGATGTGATCCTAACAAGGTATACATCTAGTAGCAACTAGGCTCCTAGTTAAGTGAATGGAAGCAAAGCTGCTGTTCCCAGGAGCCATCAATACTGTGTATGGACTCGCAACCTGTATACATCTTATGACTCCGTACATTGTAATGGTGACGCTGGGGAAAACCAGATCCCATTCATTTCCATATATACCGTCAGGCAGCTGAAACAGCTGCTCAGAAAGGGTCATTAGTAAGCATTATCTTCAGGTCCTGGAGAACCACTTTACCAGGTTACTAAGGCCTCGTTCACATCTGCCTTTGTATTTTGTCTGGGGGAGTCCACATGAGGACCCCCCCAAACGGAATACTGAACGCAACTGCAAGCGGTGTGCCAGTGAAAGCACATGGACCCCATAGACTATAATGGGGTCCATGTGCTTACCGCCAGATCTCTGCAGGTTTCATGCGGACAAGAAAGTAGTTCACAATCTACTTTCTTGTCCGCATGATTTGTGCAGGCAGCGTTCGGCCAGCACATGGACCCCACTATAGTCTATGGGGTCCGTGTGCTTTCACTGCACACTGCTTGCAGTTGCAATTGGTATTCCGTTTGGGCGGTCCCCATGTGGACTCCCTGAACGGAATATTGAACGCAGATGTGAACGAAGGGTAAGGCGAAGGCGCCACATTACAAAAATTCAGCATTTTTTGTTGCAGATTTTGTTGCATTTTTATGAGCCAAAGTTAGGAGTGGATTAAACAGAAGTTTAAAAAGAAACGCAGCAAAATCTGTAACAAAACACGCCTAAAGCTGGCTATTCACATTAGATGATGATCAGATGAAATGGCTATTTTCAGAAGTCAATCAACCATTAAAATATTATTAATGTTCGTTCATGAGTCATGATAAGCAATGGCAGATTTTGCCTAAAAAACAAATGGCTCTGTTGGGAATTTATGGCCAGCATTTGGCCAAAAATATCAGTATTTGGCATGATCAGTTGCTTTTGGCCAGTCATCCGCCAGTTTGCAATGACTCACTATGACTATTTTATGAAAAATGTCATAAAGAAAAATAGTTTTAGTTATCCATAGCAACCAATTACAGCACAGCTTCCATTTTATAGTGCCTTTGAAAAATGGAAGTTGTGCCGAGATTGGTTGCTAAAGGTAACTGAGACTATTTTTCCTTATGCCACCGTGCTTTTATCATTATCAGACAGTTTAGTTGTAAAAGGTATAAAACTTAAAGATGCTTAGTGAAGCTTAGGTGCACATGTGCCCAAAGTGTAAAGCACATGCCTGAGGCAGACATCAGAAAGCCACCGCCCCCCCCCCCCCCGAGGAGGGGGTGGAGCGGAGGGAGCAGGGCCGTGCGGAAGGGGGTGGGGCCAAGCGGAAGGGGCGGGGCCGAGTGGCGTGAGCATCTTTAGCAGGCAGAGAGCAGGCAGGGAGAGGACCTGCCCAATCCACCGCTCAGTGACGGTGACCCTAAGCCAGCGCAAAATTATGGGCGCTAAATAACGCAGCGTATACGCTTGTAACTCCCATTGAAATCAATGGGATCTTTTTGAGCGCGCAAACTGCTGACACACGTAGACATGCCAGATCACACTAAACTTTACATTGTGTGAATGCACCCTTAGTGTGCGGCTGGCCCATGACCTACTATTATGTCCATTTGCACCAAGCCTGTGATCTCACTCAGTCCCGTACATGGAATTATGTGAGAGAAATATTGACTTCCTGAGTGACACTATGGAGACACTATCAGCCTCCTTAACTATATACTTCTAGGTTCTCAAATTATTTAGGAGAATATAGAGAGACGGTTAATTACATTGCCCCACAATGATATAGTAGATATAGTAGAGTCTACATCTGCCCATGTAACGCTGTCCTGCTACATCATGGAATTGATAGAACAGCAGAGAGAATGAGAAAGACTGTAGAGATATGAGGGCAGTATACATGAAAAAAGCCAGGAAAGTGACAGGTGAGGGTTGCAGGCATTGAAAAAAGGAGTTGTGGGAGTTCTTATTTAAAAAAGATAAGTTCACATCTGCACTGAATTTCCATTCTTTTATTCTATTATGGGAATAGAAAACTGGAATCCCTGACATTAATGGATTAATTAAATAACAGACCCCAATGGATCCCATATAATGTGGACTGTTGGACATCTGTTATGTTACCCATCATTTTGTTGCAGGACTTTTCAACTGCAATTTTTAACAATCTCTGCAATGAAGATGTGACCATACCCTAAATAAAACAAGCAAGTTCCCCATTTCCACCAATGAGGATATCTTTACATATTCCTTTTCCAGAGTATGGTGTAAAAAGTCCCTTCATACTGCAAAGTGGCCTCATTGAAGCAACATCTCCTTATGGAGACATAGCACTTCTCCTGACCCACATCTATGTCTCTTACCCAGGCAGTCAGTACCCTGCATTGAAACTGATGAGAGGCAATAATCTCAAAACCGCTTTCTGTGGATGGATCCCTTCCTCTTTGGAGTGAGGTATTCTGGTTTGGTTTTATTCCCAGATTATGCCACTAGTTTTCAGGCATTGATTTATAGTATGTTACCTTCCAAAGGGTGGCACTAGAGCAAATTCCACTTTTCCGCAGAGGAGGACTTATTGGTGTGTACATTTCATGTTACATTTAAGATTGAACTGTCAGTTATGCAGCATTTTACTTAAACAAAACATAAGGCGTGGTTAGAGAGGGAACGTTTGCATTAGGGTTAAAATAAAAGTAAATATTCCTAACAATTATTAATCTTGCTGAATGTTTGAAAAAAATATTGGCACCAATACGAGCTGGCTTTCTGCTACAAATTATAAAGGCTGTGTTCTTTATTATTCCTGGAAAAAGATTGTGTGTCATATTACTTCGGAAAGGCTCTGACATACGTACATCACAAGTCTAACAATCGTAGTTTACTGTCAGTGAACTTAAACTCACATTGTATATCATTCTACTTTACATGTTTAGATAAATGAATATGAAGAAATCAGAATGCTGATTCATAATGTCTGGGTTTAAAATAAACCACACAAACATCTTGTGTTAGGAGGAGATAAGCTTTGTCATTTGATCTGATGTAACCCAAAGTTTAAAATAGATGCAGTCAGCTCAGCCATATTAACCAGGTCAGCTGCCCATCACCATTAAATCCTTGTAAAATCTATTAGTGGTAAATTTACATTTTCTTGCAATAGTAATCACTTTAGGTATTATTTTAACAGATCATATTAGATTTCCGCTCTGCATTTTATGTTTTATATTTAATGCAGAATAGAAATTGGAGAAAATAATAAACAGGTATACAAGCGACAGGTATACAAGCTATAAAAGTAATGTCATGCCAGTTTTCTGACCCTTTCAGATTTCTCATAATTTATGCCATATGATGTACTCTGCAATACATTGCACAGAGAGCAAGTAGCGTGGCCTCTAGAATTGTTAACATTACTGGTAATTGTGCTGTCTTGGAAAAGCCGATCTGCAGGGGTCCCAGCTGCTGGACCCCACCAGATTTAATATTGATCTATCCCATGGACAGGCCATCAATATTAAAAAGGCTGATAAACCCTTTAAATTGTCCAAGAATTGTAGCAATCCGTGTGACATGACATGCAGGACTTCCAACAATGAGGACTCAGCATGAGACTGAACAGACACTGGCAGTGGACGAGAAGCGCTGGGGACAGGTGAACATGCTTTTTGTTTTTCTGATTTGACACTTCTCTGGCCACGATAGGGGTTTCTCCAATTCATGAACAAACCCATTAATATTCCCCCCCACACTTTCATTTTTCCTCATAGGATAATGGCCTCCTTCACTGCCTCCACACAATATAATGACATTATCACTGGTCCCAATGCACAGTATTGGGGGCCAATAAAGGGATCACTGTATGTGGAGACCAGTGAATGAACCACTGTATAGGGCAGTTTTTGTGGATTCTTCTTTGGCGGATATTCATGTTCCTTGTAAGGGCTCGTTCACATCTGCGCCCCGGCCTCCGTTATGCAGGTTTCTGGGCAGGAGACGGAAACCTGCAGTCAGTTTTCAAACCCATTTCAAACCCATTCAAAACGGGGAGCGTTTTGTGCTCTCCACGGCTAAACCATTTTTTTTTTTTAACCAGACACAAAGTCAGACATGCAGGACTTTGTGTCCAATTAAAAAAAACCCGGTTTCGCCGTGGAGAGCACAAAACGCTCCCCGGCGTTCACGGCCAGACACGGTCTGTGGGGTTTCTGTCTTCTGTCTGCAGAAGACAGAAACCTGACAGACGGAGATCTGGCACAGATGTAAACGAGCCGTAAGCCACACACACCACTGACCAAATATCTGGAAACCTTTACCAGGAGTAACTGAGAGTCTGAGGAAGGTCAATCCTTGACTGAAAAACGCTTAACTGTTACTCTACAAATTACATTATATCTATACCTTGCACCATCTGTGATACTTTATAACAATGCTGTTGGATGTATATACTTACAAATTACACCGTTCCGGTGACTAATAAATAAGTCTGAATACTGCACATCTGTGTGAAGTCTATTATGATCACAATTTTGAAAAGGAGCCAACAATTTTGACTGACATATTTTTGTTTTTGTGTGAAATTATGTAAAATTTGCCTTTTGTGTTGTTCCAATACACACAAAAGAAAATAATCGTGTATAACAAAACAAGTGCAATTGCAATAATTTTCTGGGAGAAAACACTGACTGTATAATTCATTTTAATTTTTTTAACCCCTTCCAGTCAGTGACATTTTTTTTATTTTCATTTTTGACTCCCCCACCACCCAAACCCCATAACTTTTTTTATTTGTCTGTTCACTGAACCATATGAGGGCTTAATGTTTGTGAGAAAAATTGTTTTTCATTATGGTTCCATTTATTATCCTGTACAATGTACTGGGTAGCTGGAAAAAAATTCAGAATTGGGTGGAATTGGAGAAAAAGTTCATTTGTTTGACTTTATTACAGGCTTTATTACAGACGTTGTTTTTATGCCCTTCACTGTGCGGTCAAAATGACATGTCACCAGTATTCTATGTTTCGGTATGATTCTGGGAATAACAAAGAAATTTATAGTTATATTTATGTTTTAATCCCTTAACAAAAATCTAAAACTTTGCAAAATTTTTTTTTTTCTAAAAGTCACCATATTCTGACACCCATAACTTTTTTTTTATATATTTTTTTTCGGGGATTCTTAAGACACCTTTTTTGTGGAGCCAGTTGTATTTTTTAGCTATACTATTTTGGGGAGTGTCTATTGCTTTGATCACTCTTTAAAATTTTTTTTTTATCAGAGTCAAAACAAGGGGAAGGTTGACAGGCTGGACTTTATAACTGCAGTACCCCTTAGATGCCACGTTCATTTCTGAGCTCTAGAAGAGGGTGCTAGAGCTGGGTGTCCTTAAGAACCAGGTGAACTATTACGGTTCGTGTCACCTAAGGGTTAATAGTATTGAATGGGCATATGCTAGAATACATCTTGGACTGGGATGTCTAGGGTCCACCAGTGGAATTGATTGAAAGGCCTGATGCTACTACTTCTAGCATACAAGGCATTTAAAAAAAAGTCATGCCACTTTCCTAGCTAGGTCTCATTTTTCATCATCTATACCAGTTTTCTAGCGTAAATGCTGCCAGAATTTTGCAGCATCAAGGAGCTGTTTTTCAGGTGCAGGGAGCCCAGAGGATGTACCTAATTTACGATGAGGTATAAATTTCATTATAAAATTAGTCGCTAACGCCAACAGCTTGAAAACATTGTTATGGCTAAAACAGCCTTTTTATATTTGGTGTTGCAGGCTCTATTGACACATCTGAGGGGTTAAATGACTGAGATTGTTTTACCCATTTTAGCAGGAAATATCACTGCAGCACAATATTACAGTGGTTGGCAAGAATAAAAATACAACAGTCAGCAGGTCTTGAAGATCTGGGACTGCTGGGGGATAGTAAGTCTTGTTCAGATGTGAAAAAAAATTGTCCAGGAATTGAGGTAGACTTCTGTCTCAGATTACTCTTATTTTCTTGGCCCCCCGGACCCCCATGGTGGAAAGCAGAAACAAAACTGCTGGTAGTTCCGCCCCTCCGCCCATAGTTCTGCCCCTCTGGCTGTTGCCGCACACTTGCACCTCATAGACGCATTGTGTATATACCCTGCCTCTTGCACCTCCTCCTTCAAGAGGAAATCCCTGTGACATCAGTGGAGAGGTGAACAGCAGCTCAGGGGATCAGTAATGCAACGGACCAATGGGGGCACTGACCATCAGTACCAGGGATCTTCAGTGGAGGGCAGCACCTGAACAGCCATGTTTAAAAAGACTACAACATGGAGGAGTGAGAAAGAATCAGGTGACATAGGCAGTGGGACAAGGTGCAGTGCAGAAGGGAGGGGTACACAGAAAGGAAGTGTGAGCAGGAAGATGCATCCATTGGAAATGTATTTATTTATTTTTTTCATTAAGAATTTTATTAAAGTTTTGTATAACAACCAAAAGCAAATCCAACAAGGTATCAACCTAAGTGTTGCCTGGGATGTGGGGAGAACAGAGGAAAGGAGGAGAGGGTTGGGGAATCAAGACACAACAGGTGAGTAATCGGGAAAGACAAGGGGGGGGAGGGGAATAACAGCTCTGTCGCAGCAAAGTCAAACACTAAATCCAAAAACATAAACAGAGGTAAATGGATCATATACAGTATCAAGTATAGAGAAGAGAGGAGGGAGAGAGAGAAGGAAAGTTAAGAGGGCACAGAGGGGAAGGTAGACTGGAACTCAACAGAGTAGTAAAACTAGGAGCCATGTTTGTTAGTGTAAGCTATCATCTTGCTTCAGTTCCAAAAGCAATTTCTCCATGCTGCATATGTGTAAGACCTACTGAAGCCAAGACAGCAGAGAGGGGGGTGTCAGAGATTTCCACAATCTAGGGATGAGAGACCTTGCAGCTATTCATAGGAAGCCTAAAAGCCTATGGGTATGCTTCTGAAACTTACGTGGGAAGGTAAAAGAAATAGAGGAGCAGGGT
The DNA here is from genome assembly GCF_031893055.1 of Leptodactylus fuscus. Classification (NCBI taxonomy): domain Eukaryota; kingdom Metazoa; phylum Chordata; class Amphibia; order Anura; family Leptodactylidae; genus Leptodactylus; species Leptodactylus fuscus. Next base: position 82,569,399 of record NC_134267.1, read on the forward strand.
CATTCTCCAAAGCGATGCCAGTGACCATCTCGATAATGTGATAGACATCAGAACAAAAGGGACTTAGAAATGTGCATCCCCACCAGACGTGTGTTAATGTTACAACTCCAGCATCTATACAATGTGAAGGGGTAGATCTCATGAAGAACAGAGGGGACTGTACCAACAAGAGAGGATTTTATGTACCTTGCAAGATATGGAAAATTTGTGGCACACCCAGAAAGCTGAAGACCACAAGTTCGGCGAGAAAGAAACCCCCAGTTCCCTTTCCAACCTACCTGTGTATGCTGGCAGACTATCGGCGGAATCCTCCATCAGTAATGTGTGCATGTATGGAGGACAGGAGGAAAGGAGTATCAGATTAAATAGAGTTGAAGGACTTTAGTAAGAGGGGTTGTAGGATCTTATAGAATTAAGCTGTGAAGCAACCTGGGCAAGTGCTCTTACCCATCAGTAAAGACGATATTCCTAGTTCTATCTCTTGGGCATAGAACAGTGACTCAAGAAGGGTGAAATTGGCAGACTTAGGCAAAGGGAGAGCCGTGTTAGCTATAAATTGGGGAAGTGAATGCCGGGGATCAGGTGTCTGGTTAGTGGTGTGTGGATGGGGAGGTTGTATAGGGACTCATAATAATCACGAAACACCACAGCAATGTCCGCGGTGAGGTGGGATATGGTGCCCGAGGAGCCCTTAATGGCCATAAAATGAGAGGCAATATGTCTTTCCAACACCGCGCTGGCCAGAAGATGACCTGCCTTGTCAACTCATTCATAGAATGATCGCCTACCCAGTCGATGGAGTCGCTATTGTACAAGAACCTGATCTCCTGATGTGCCGCTGTCAGAGAGGCTAGAGTAGGCTGCTGGAGGGTTTGGTTATGCTGTGACTCCAGAGTGGCTAAATCTTGAAGGAGCAAGTGGAATTTCAAACCGAATTCCCTCTTGAGCCTAGCCCCGTGTTTCATCAGCACCTCTCGAAGCACATATTTTAGGGCTTCCCATTACACCGGAAGGGTATTAGTGTCCTGCAGAAAATTAGAGATAGAGAGTTTGAGGTCTGCCAGATATTGAGTAGAGATGAGCGAGTAGTATTCGATCGAATACCTCCCTGCCATAGGTTTCCTTGTAAGCAGCCAAACACCAAGTGGTTAAACGCATCGAATATTCGATCCGCTTAACCCTTGGTGTTCGTCCGCTTACACGGAAACCTATGGTGGGGAGGTATTCGATTGAATACTACTCGCTCATCTCTAATATTGAGCATCAAGGAGAAGCGACTTGTTCGATCTCCAGGAGTTCGAACACAGGCCAGGAAGTAGGAAACGGAGAGAGCAGGTGAGAGGGAAATGATCAGAGAGGAAAGCCGCAACTCTCCTAGCCATAGTCACTTGAGGGAGGAGAGCATGAGATATGAGAATGTAATCAATTCTACTATGAGGGTCCCTTCACATGGAGGAAGTTGCTGCTGATTCTGGCACAGAACCCATTGAAATCAATGGAAAAAAAAGCCTCCCATTGATTTCAATGGGTTCGGCGCGGACCCTAAGAATCGTGTGCATGAGAATATTAGAAAAAGTCCATGTGAACTGGGTAATTCATCAAGCATAGCACAAGTGTATAGTGTGCAGGAGCTTGTGGAGTTTGTTTAGGGCACTGTAGGGGATTTGAGTCCTGCCCACGAAGGTGTCAATTAGCGGGTTCATGGGAGGTTAAAGTCGCAGCACAGAATGAGGTGACCTTTAGCAAAGGAGCACCAAGAACAAGAGAAACCAGGGGTAAGTATAACATTCAGCATAATAACCACATACAGAAATGTGAATTATTTACCAACAAATATTTTATTAGATCATACAAAATTCATTAAAATACACATATAGACAAGGACGTGTAAAAATCTGTACAGGAATACTATACCAAAAATGGCGGAGTGCAGAAAATAGTCCTAATGCCTCTATATAACATGCAGATCAATGTTGGATATAAATAATATATGATGAATGAACTAAGTTCATGATCGCAATCATAAAATTTCCATAATCTCAACAATGGAAAGAAATTATCAGACTGTCAAGGAGTAACTCTGACAATACTGACAGGGTGAAGGTAGCAAAAAGTTCAAGAGTGAAATTGTAGTAAATAAATAAAACAGTCCTAAAACGATTGAAAAACTGGTAATAACAATAACCACATTGCCAATGACAAAGCTAACCTTTATATGTGCCATGCAAAATGAATGTATGTCAGTCAGATTGTAGATGTATTGAGTGAAAGCAATATAAATAAGCTCATCGTTTGATGGTATATAATAGAGATGAGCGAACAGTGTTCTATCGAACACATGTTCGATCGGATATCAGGCTGTTCGATGTGTTCGATTCGAATCGAACATCACGTGGCAAACTCCAAAAAAATTTGATTCCCCTCCCACCTTCCCTGGCGCTTTTTTTGCACCAATAACAGTGCAGGGGAGGTGGGACAGGAACTACGACACCGGAGGCATTGAAAAAAATCGGAAAAAGTCATTGGCTGCCGAAATCAGGTGACCCCCATTTTAGACGAATAGTGGATTTCAGATCCGGGTCATATGAGAATGTGAACTTTGTGACTATGAGACAGGGATTGCTGTACAGGCAGGGATAGCTAGGGATAACCTTTATTTATGTGGGAATGTTATTAAAAATAACTTTTTGGGGCTCTATCGGGTGTGTAATTGTGTTTTTTGTGAGATAAACTTTTTCCCATAGGAATGCATTGGCCAGCACTGATTGGCCAGAGTTCATAATTCGGCCAATCAGCGCTGGCTCTGCTGGAGGAGGCGGAGTCTAAGATCGCTCCACACCAGTCTCCATTCTGGTTCGACCTTAGACTCCGCCTCCTCCAGCAGAGCCAGCGCTGATTGGCCGAATTATGTACTCTGGCCAATCAGCGCTGGCCAATGCATTCTATTGGCGTGATGAAGCAGAGCTGAATGTGTGTGCTGAGCTCAACTACGCCGGTGGCGTAGCCGAGAGTTCAGTGCACAGCCAGCTCTGCTATGCCGGAGATTGAACTCTCTCAACTACACCGGTGGTGTAGCCAAGAGTTCAGTGCACGGCCAGCTCTGCTATGCCGGAGATTGAACTCTCAACTACGCCGGTGGCGTAGCCGAGAGTTCAGTGCACGGCCAGCTCTGCTATGCCGGAGATTGAGCAGAGTTGGCCGTGCGCTCCGGTGGTGTAGCAGAGCCGAGGGTGTAGAAGGGTTCAAGTGCACCCTTGGCTCTGATGTAGCAGAGCCGAGGGTGCAGAAGGATTCAAGTGCACCCTCGGCTCTGATGTAGCAGAGCCGAGGGTGCAGAAGGATTCAAGCGCACACTCGGCTCTGATGTAGCAGAGCCGAGGGTGCAGAAGGATTCAAGTGCACCCTCGGCTCTGATGTAGCAGCGCCGAGGGTGCAGAAGGATTCAAGTGCACCCTCGGCTCTGATGTAGCAGAGCCGAGGGTGCAGAAGGATTCAAGCGCACACTCGGCTCTGATGTAGCAGAGCCGAGGGTGCAGAAGGATTCAAGTGCACTCTCGGCTCTGATGTAGCAGAGCCGAGGGTGCAGAAGGATTCAAGTGCACCCTCGGCTCTGATGTAGCAGAGCCGAGGGTGCAGAAGGATTCAAGCGCACACTCGGCTCTGATGTAGCAGAGCCGAGGGTGCAGAAGGATTCAAAGTGCACTCTCGGCTCTGATGTAGCAGAGCCGAGGGTGCAGAAGGATTCAAGCTCACACTCGGCTCTGATGTAGCAGAGCCGAGGGTGCAGAAGGATTCAAGTGCACCCTTGGCTCTGATGTAGCAGCACCGAGGGTGCAGAAGGATTCAAGTGCACCCTCGGCTCTGATGTAGCAGAGCCGAGGGTGCAGAAGGATTCAAGCGCACACTCGGCTCTGATGTAGCAGAGCCGAGGGTGAAGAAGGATTCAAGTGCACCCTCGGCTCTGATGTAGCAGAGCCGAGGGTGCAGAAGGATTCAAGCGCACACTCGGCTCTGATGTAGCAGAGCCGAGGGTGCAGAAGGATTCAAAGTGCACCCTCGGCTCTGATGTAGCAGAGCCGAGGGTGCAGAAGGATTCAAGCTCACACTCGGCTCTGATGTAGCAGAGCCGAGGGTGCAGAAGGATTCAAGTGCACCCTCGGCCCATCTCCGCGGGCCGCATGTTTGACATGCCTGGTGTACACCATTCCATATATTTCACAGAGGAGATAGAGGTATATAGCATCCTGATCTACCAGGGAGTCTAATATCTTAACAGGGAGATTTTTATGAAAGAAGATGGCAACACCTTTCATCTTACCCTGTACACTACTGTGGTGTGAGCATAGAGGAAAATAGTTTTTGATGGTATGCAGATGCTCTGCATGGAAATGTGTTTCTTGCAGGCAGAGTATCTAGACCTTGCACTCATGGGCATCATACAAAACATGAGAACATTTCTCAGGAACATTCAGTCCTTTAAAGATAATACAATGAAGTCTGCCATATAGAGTGGGCTGGAGAAAGGCGAGGATGGACAATAGAAAGATGGGAAAGACAGGAAACACAAAAACAGGAAAAAGGAGTCAAAAGAGAGGGGTTAAGTACAACAGGCGTGAGGTGGAAAAAAACAAATGGGAGAGGATGGATAGAGCACCCTCAAGGGGCCTATGGGGTGAAAGCACAAGTCTCTAGGTGGTCCCGCACAGCAAGACCCTGCCTATGTGAGAATGAAGAGGGCAGGTCGTGTGTCAGTGAAGCAGGTGATGAGAATCGAAACAGAGAGGATACCGAGCCACTCCAGCCCCCCTAAGAGGAAGAAGATGAAAAGGACAGGGATGTGATTGGGTGTACGAATGCAAATAGATGAAAACGGGCATAAATAAGCATATTAAGCAATAACATAACACAAAGAGGTTAGAGAGTCCAGCAGGAGAAGTTCACCTTTCAGGAAACAGTTCAGGCAGGGAGGTCCTGATCTGGAGCCAGTCTCCATTTGCAATGAGGCCTTTGAGAGTACGGAGGACTGACAGCACAGCCTCCTGCAGGATCCAGGTGGGGCCCAGGGCGATCAGGATCATTGAGGAGCAAGTCCCAATCAGGGAGTTGAAGCAGTGGAAGATGAAGTGCATGGAGAAAGCTTGGTAGCAACTCGGGGAAAGCCAGGGAAATCAGATGGTCTTTCATGTAGACCTGAAGGGTAAACGGGAAACCCTAGCTAAAGGATATCCCACGTTCCTGCAGGAAAGTGAGCAAGAGTTTCAGGGCCGCTTTTTGGCGCATGGTATGCCTGGAACGGTCTGGGAAAATGGAGAGTGAGGCACCATCAAAGTCTATAGTTTTGCAGTTTCTGGCCTTGAGCATGATTTCTTCTCTAACAGCATAGAAGTGGATCCTGCAGATGACATCTCGAGGTTTTGCAGGGTCAGCGTTGCTAGGTCAAAGAGCGCGATGGATCTCAATACAGGTCTCAGAGTGGCGACCCAAGAGAGAGTTAAAAGAGCCCGTAAATGTAGGCACCAGCTCAGCTGTCTGTAGCTTCTGGGAGGTCACAAATCCGTATATTATTGCTGTGGTTGCGGTTCTCTATATTGTCCATATGAGAGATGAGTTTACAGTAGTGAGAGGTATGGGTGGCATAGTTCTGATGCAATATGTGGAGCAAGACCGTAACTGAGGACTAAAACTGTTCCATGTTGGCCACCCTGTGCTGTAACCCAAAGATATCAGATTTAACCACTTGTAGATCTTGGCGCCATGCACGCTTCAGTTCAGTAGCTAGACCATCCATATCCCTCTTACTTAGGACAAGAAGAGCCTGTAGTTCTGGATGTTTCTGGAGAGTAAGCGCCACCTCTTCTGGTGGAGGCAGATGAGATACAAAAAAGACACCTCAGTTCAGCTGGCAATGGGAGCACTATGGCTGCTCAGGTTCTTCTTACAGGTGGCAGGAGGATCTGCTTCTTCCCAAGATGACAGGTCAGAGCCTGATGGAGGAGACAGAGTTGCAGGGAGCAGCTGCCCTGAACTGGAGGAGCAGAATAGGGACTTCTTTCAGGTGAGCTGACAACCCCTTTGGAGTGCATGGAGCAGACTGAGGATCAGAAGCTTTCTTGCCATAGAGCTGGTGGTGTCAGGAGTAGTCCCTTGGAGGAATCCCCTGCTTCTCCAGAGGCCCCAGCAGGAAACTGTTTCTCCGTGAGCAGCGGTGCCCAAATTGCCATTTATCCGTTCAAAGAAGTGCTCAGGGACCTGGTACATTGGGATACAGGCCAAGGAGCAGAGTCCAGCAGCTGAGCAGCAGATTGAGCCGCCTGGAGTGGAGTGTGAGAGCAGGACGCAGTGTTAGATGGAGGAGATGGGAGCTGCTTTGCGGGATGCAGGGAAGTGGAAGCATTGCTCGCCAAGCCAGCAGGGTGCGCTTGTGATGCAGATGGTGGCGCCAGTGCATTTATGCCGGCCTCACTGTCCATGAACCCCCTCTTCTTTTCCAGCAGGAGAAAATAATTGGAAATCTCCATCTCCGGTGGCATGGAGGAAAAAGGATCTCCTGCTGTTCTCCTTAATCAAGATATGCCCATTTCCAGGCTGTAATCACCCTTTTGCTGTGGGGCACAGAGTGGAGCTCTTAAGGTAAGTTGCCAACCGCACATATACCAAGCCCCCCCCCCCCAGGAAATGTAGTTCACTACATGTAAACAAACAGTGTTATAGGGAGATACAAGCACAGCAAAGGCTGCACAAGGGAACAGAGTACTTAGCATTGCTGTGGATGTATTTGCAGATAATTTTATGAAGTTGGATAAACCTCTTAATTACCCTTGTCTTGCAAGGTATAATTTTTTTTAAATTGCTCTTTAATATGTGTTTCTATCATATCATAATAATTTTCCATTAATTTTATCATCTTAGATCTCAGGACCATCTGGAGGAGCAGGGACAGGAATCTGAAGAGGTTCAAAAAGAGGTTCCTCGATCTTCTGAAACTTTTTTCAAAATGAAGTGTCTAAAAATTATAACGTATCTGACAATTGAACTATGAAAACAAACAAAAAACAAACAAACAGGAAAAATGCAAAAATACTCACCCATGTGAAAGGTCCTCATTTTCTTGATGGTCCCTAACGTAAACTACGACAGAAAAAAAACTAAACTTAAAAAATAAAAAATTAATGCACACCAGGAATAGCATCCATCTGTCTTTCAGCCAACGCCAATAACATCACCAAGAAAAACTGCTTATAACTAAAACCCTGGGACCCTAAGTGAGGCGGCTTCTTTACAGGAATGTGTTTCCCATGCAGTGCACCCACACAGTTACAAAAATGTGCCAAGCTGAAGAAGCATTCAGAAATATGAACCCAGTCTTCTGTCTTTGACTCTGGCATTACCGATGCTCTCAGATGCTGCCAAATCAGGAACTCAAAGTGCAGTGAGGCATACAAACTCTCAGTAGCCAGTGATATGTGATTGGAAAATCAAACACAAATAAACATTAGCAAGGTTGAAAGGGGAAAAACAAGGGTGTAACGGTAACAACAGGATGGCAAGGGAAAAAGGGGACAGTAATCTGAGGGTAAGGATGACTTGTTCCTCTGAAGAGATTCACCATTGCATGTTGATATCCTGGAAAGTGAGACTATGGCACAGGTCTGACAGCAGATGATCAAGTCAGGATGGTCATGCAGCAGCTGTGGAACTTCTTATAAAAAGAAAAGGGACATTGATTGACTGACCATAGTGTAGATTTGTATAAAATTGGCAACAGATGTACAATAAATCACATGCCCCTCACCAGACGCTGCTGTGAATCAGTCACAACAACAATGACAGCATATAAAGGTGAGAGGTGGCAGCAACCAGTACCACCGCCTTTGGCCTGACGTCATACAACAGGAGCATCAGAAGAAAGGGAAAACCAGTCACGCTCAGAGGAAAAGGTGGAAAATGACAAATCCAGAACACACAAGAGTGGAAAAAACGTCTCTTTAATACCAGCAATGTAGCACAACGTATTTTGGGGATTAGCCCCCCCTTTATCAAGTGCAATCAAATGACCTTAAAACAAACATACACAATAAACATGACAATAAAATCCCCAAAAATCATAATTATAAAATTCATCATATGAAACTATAGCATATGTAAAATATTCCTATAGACCATACCCACTTGGTCTTGAAATCACAGAGATGTATGATATACTGAGAGCAGAAAGGTATACAAATATATACACCATATCCACCACAAATCCCCAGAGGTGAACCTGCCCTTTTCGCCGCCCGAGGCGGACGACAGAAAGGGAGGAGGGGGCGGAGCGAAGGGGGCGGGGTTTAGCGGTGTTCGCAGGCAGAGAGCAGGCACGGAGAGGACCTGCTCTCTGCCTGTGCATGAGGGGACACTGCTGCAGCAGCGCTGCTCCAGCGGCCTCCGCAATCCACCGCTCGGTGCTAAGCCAGTCCAGGACAGCTTGTCTTGGACTGGCTTAGGTAAGCAAAAATGCCGTCCTCCCTGGGGCCCTGGTATAGTGCCGCCCGAAGCGGTCGCTTCAGGTCGCCTCATGGGAGGTGCGGCGCTGCAAATCCCATATGTATATATGGAATATGGAGGCTCTATACATATGCTCAGTGTGAACCTGCTTTCATCTGTGAAGAGCACAGGGCTCTAGTGGCAAAGTTGCCAATCATGGTGTTCTGTGGCAAATGCCAAGTGTCCTGCACAGTGTTGGGCTGTGAGCACAATCCCCATCTGTGGACGTCGGTCCCTCATACCATCTTCATGGAGTTGGTTTCTAACCATTTGTGCAGACACGTGCACATTTGTGGCCTGCTGGAGGTAATTTTGTAGGGCTCTGGCAGTGCTCCTCCTGTTCCTCCTTGCACAAAAGCTGAGGTAGCAGTCCTGCTGCTGGGTTATTGCCATCCTACTGCCCCCTCCACGTCTCCTGGTGTACTGGCCTGTCTCCTGGTAGTGCCTCCAGTGTGTCACGTTGCACCATAGACTGTCAAGGATTTGGCAGATGCTTTAGTCCAGGTCTGGGAGGAGATCCCTCAGAAGACCATCCACAACCTTATCAGGAGCATGCCTAGACATTGTAAGGAGGTTATACAGACACATGGAGGCCACACACACTACTGAGCCTCTTGACATGTTTTAAGAACATTACATCAAAGGTGGATCAGCCTGTAGTGTGTTTTTCCACTTTAATTTTGGGGGTGACTCCAAATCCAGGCCTCCATTGGTTAATAAATATGATTTCCATTGATGATTTTTGTGTGATTTTGTTGTCATCACATTCAACTTTGTACAGGACAAAGTATTCAATGAGAATATTTCATTCATTCAGATCTAGATATATATATATATATATATATATATATATATATATATATATATACAGTCCTATGAAAAAGTTTGGGCACCCCTATTAATCTTAATCATTTTTAGTTCTAAATATTTTGGTATTTGCAATAGCCATTTCAGTTTGATATATCTAATAACTGATGGACACAGTAATATTTCAGGATTGAAATGAGGTTTATTGTACTAACAGAAAATGCGCAATATGCATTAAACCAAAATTTGACCGGTGCAAAAGTATGGGCACCTCAACAGAAAAGTGACATTAATATTTAGTACATCCTCCTTTTGCAAAGATAACAGCCTCTAGTCGCTTCCTGTAGCTTTTAATCAGTTCCTGGATCCTGGATAAAGGTATTTTGGACAAACAATTCAAGTTCAGTTAAGTTAGATGGTCGCCGAGCATGGACAGCCCGCTTCAAATCATCCCACAGATGTTCAATGATATTCAGGTCTGGGGACTGGGATGGCCATTCCAGAACATTGTAATTGTTCCTCTGCATGAATGCCTGAGGATTTGGAGCGGTGTTTTGGATCATTGTCTTGCTGAAATATCCATCCCTGGCGTAACTTCAACTTCGTCACTGATTCTTGAACATTATTCTCAAGAATCTGCTGATACTGAGTGGAATCCATGCGACCCTCAACTTTAACAAGATTCCCGATGCCGGCATTGGTCACACAGCCCCAAAGCATGATGGAACCTCCACCAAATTTTACAGTGGGTAGCATGTGTTTTTCTTGGAATGCTGTTTCTTTTTGGACGCCATGCATAACGCCTTTTTTTTTATAACCAAACAACTCAATTTTTGTTTCCAAAATGAAGCTGCCTTGTCCAAATGTGCTTTTTCATACCTCAGGCAACTCTATTTGTGGCGTACGTGCAGAAACGGCTTCTTTCTCATCACTCTCCCATACAGCTTCTATTTGTGCAAAGTGCACTGTATAGTTGACCGATGCACAGTGACACCATCTGCAGCAAGATGATGCTGCAGCTCTTTGGAGGTGGTCTGTGGATTGTCCTTGACTGTTCTCACCATTCTTCTTCTCTGCCTTTCTGATATTTTTCTTGGCCTGCCACTTCTGGGCTTAACAAGAACTGTCCCTGTGGTCTTCCATTTCCTTACTATGTTCCTCACAGTGGAAACTGACAGGTTAAATCTCTGAGACAGCTTTTTGTATCCTTCTCCTGAACAACTATGTTGAACAATCTTTGTTTTCAGATCATTTGAGAGTTGTTTTGAGTAGCCCATGATGCCACTCTTCAGAGGAGATTCAAATAGTAGAACAACTTGCAAGTGGCCACCTTAAATACCTTTTCTCATGATTGGATACACCTGGCTATGAAGTTCAAAGCTCACTGAGGTTACAAAACCAATTTTGTGCTTCAGTAAGTCAGTAAAAAGTAGTTAGGAGTATTCAAATCAATAAAATGATAAGGGTGCCCATACTTTTGCACCGGTCAAATTTTGGTTTAATGCATATTGCGCATTTTCTGTTAGTACAATAAACCTCATTTCAATCCTGAAATATTACTGTGTCCATCAGTTATTAGATATATCAAACTGAAATGGCTGTTGCAAACACCAAAATATTTAGAACTAAAAATGATTAAGATTAATAGGGGTGCCCAAACTTTTTCATAGGACTGTATATATATATATATATATATATATATATATATATATATATATATATATATATATACGACAAACTTAAATGTATTTTATTGAGATTTTAAGTGACAGACCAACACAAAGTAATAATGATAATGGTAAATTTGAACGAAAATGATACATGGCTATCAAAATTTTATTTGAATAAAAATCTGAAAAATGTGACATGCAAAAGTATTCAACCCTGCTATATCAATAGGGCCACATTTCGCTGCAATTCCAGCTGCAAGTCTCTTGGGGTATGTCTTTACCAGATTTACGCATCTAGAGACATAGATGTTCAAAGCTGGTAGAGCGTTTTGCTCATTCTTCTATGCAAAATAGCTCAAGCTCAGTTAGATTGGATGGAGAGTTTTTGCGAACAGCAATTTTCATGTCTTGCCACAGATGCTTAATGGGATTTAGGTCTGGACTTTGGGCCATTCTAACACATGAACATTCTTTGATCTAAACCATTCCACTGTAGCTCTAGCTGTATATTTAGGGTCTTGCTGGAGGGTGAATCTCCTTCCAGTCTCATCTTTTATAGCCTATACTGTGGGTTCTCTAATAAGTGATGGGCCAGGGCAGTGGCGTAACTAGGAATGGCGGGGCCCCGTGGCGAACTTTTGACATGGGGCCCCCCCGACACCGAAGATCTCGATCGAGTCCCTCCTACGCATTCCTGTACGCTCTATTATGACCAATAGTGGACCCTGCACACAGTATTATGCCCCATAGTGGCCCCTGCACACAGTATTATGCCCCATAGTGGCCCCTGTATACAGTATTATACCCAATAGTGGCCACTGCACACAGTATTATCCCCCATAGTGGCCCCTGTATACAGTATTATACCCAATAGTGGCCACTGCACACAGTATTATGCCCCATAGTGGCCCCTGCACACAGTATTATGCCCCATAGTGGCCTCTGTATACAGTATTATACCCAATAGTGGCCCCTGCACACAGTATTATGCCCCATAGTGGCCCCTGCACACAGTATTATACCCAATAGTGGCCACTGCACACAGTATTATGTCCCATAGTGGCCCCTACAGGACTAAATACTGTCACGTCACCCGCTGACCACTATACCAGGACAATTGTGGATAAAAAATCTGGTCATGTGCATTACAATTTAGTAACTCCATGTGCCTCATATTAATAGCAGTTAACCCCATCATGTCCCTCACATTAACCCCTGTGTGCCTCACATAAGAGTTACTGATATGTGAGAGACATGGAGGTAATAATAAAGTATCTTCATTATTATTACCCCCATATGTCTCACATATTAGTAACTCTTATGCTGAGGCACACGGGGGTTAATGTGAGGGACATGATAGGGTTAACTGGTATTAATATGAGGCACATGGAGTTACTAAAACACAAGTAATCACCCCAAATGCCTGATATTAATAAGTATAGTAACCCCAGTATGTACCTGTGTATCTTTAGTTTCATTTTCCTGGAGCAGCTTCTTCCTCCTCTCCTCTTGAGTGCAGGACGGCAGGAGCTCGGCAGATATAAGCCCCGCCTCCTGGACTCTCCTCATCCCTCTCATTGGTGGGCAGAGGACAGGCAGAGAAAGGGAGGGGGGGGAGAGAGGGGGAACGTCCTGAAGTGCTGAGAGGAGCCAGACCTGCAGCTCCTGTGTGTCAGCCGTTGCTGCAGCTTCAGGGCCCCCTGTTGTTGGAAACTATTCCACCAACAGGGGGCCCCGATTATTATACTCGGGGGTCCGAAAAGACCTCCGAGAATAATGATAGCAGCAGTAGCAGCTGTCACCGGGCCCCTAATGTCCCGGGCCCTGTGGCAGCTGCCTCTGCTGCTATGGTGGTAGTTACGCCACTGGGCCAGGAGGAGGTTTAAAAAAAACCAAAAAACCAAAACATTCATACACACCTTCTGTTTCCCTCTTTTGGGGCTCCTCACAACCTCAGCCTGACCCTGAGCGTATAATACTGAAGATTGCCAGAAAACACTGAGGAGGCGGAGACAGAATGACTGACACAACAAGAAGGCCCAAAAGAGGTAACAGAAAGGGAGTATGATTTTTTTTTATTTTTTACACCTTTCCTGGGCCTGCACCTATTATACTCCTGGGGTCTAAAGATACCCCAGAATATAATATAGTGGCCAATTTATTTTGCCCAACACAAATCTCCATTTGTCTAGTTTCGTAAAAAAGTCAAACACTTTGGAATATTTGGGTCGAACCTGGCTCTGTACCAGTTGGTTTGCCCATCTCTGATGGTTAACCAATGAGAGGGAGAAGAACAACAACTTTTCGATCTTGATCACTCTTGGAAGATAGTCCAACTTTTTTAGCAGGCAGGCTAGACACACGGATATTGTGGCAGAATTTTTTCATGAAATTCTGTAATTGTCACTTGGTGTTGCATCTGTTTCCATAAATGTATAATATTTTTTGTGGCCTTTTTATAAATTCAATTCTTCATCACTTTTCATCTGCAGGCACACTAACAATGTACCAGATTTTTTTTTTTTTTCATTTTTTTAGTTCTGTAAATTTTCATTCTGTTAACACTGTGTTGTGCATTTGCTCCCATTAAAGGATGACAGGCAGGTCAGTATATGTTATCTCCTGGCTTCCAAGTATTTTTCTTTTCAGGGAAGAAATTGCAGCTTTTTCAGATGACATGTCAGGCACGCTAGCAATTTTTCATGAATTTCTATAATTGTCACTTTTTCCATGCTTCTATCTGCTTCATTTTTCAGAGAATTTATTTCTTATACTAGAATTTGTGGTGATAACTTGGGTCTAAATTCAGCACAAGTGAATCTGACTTTGGTGCGAAGGATCTATCTTTCTGTACTGTGTGAATTTTACATGGCTTAACTCTACTATTCTCTGTTGTCATCCAGATCTTGCAATTTTTAATACTTGCGCCAGTGATTATATCATAACAAATGGCTTTTTTTGTAAGTCAATACATTATCACTTTTGAACTGGCAGACAAATTCTGTGGTTGCCATTTGCCAGTGCGCATCATTGGCATAATAACAATAAAATATATTTTAATTTATTTATGGAACACCATTAATTCCATGGTGCTATACATATGAGGTTTACATAGGGTACACAAAATCTACAAATCACTACTAGCACAGTGGGACAGAGGGCCCTGCCCGCAAGGGCTTACAATCTATGAGGGAAGAGGGATAGAGGCAGTAGGCAGTAGCAGCTTCAGTGATGAAAGCTCCCTGTATAGTAAGCAATATTGACAATCTTACTATCAGGCAGTTTTCCAAGACCAGAAAGGGGTATCCCCACAGCAACAAAAATCAAGATTAAAACCTAACTTTTATTAAAGTCATTTAAAATAAGTCTATAAAGTTCATGTGTACCTCCTACTACCACCTAGTGCAATAAAATCACTATTCCTCACTGAGTGGCAAATCTTTTTATGCAGGCGTGTGTTCTGTGATACCTAATCCGTTTGTCGGGTGTTCACCCTGAATCTAGGTACTTGTTCACACCACTCTCTCTAGCACTCCTAAGCCGACAGGTGCTCGTTCTGACCGCTCCCTCTCCCCTCCTCAAACAATTTTACTTTACTACAACCGGGATCCACCATCAGGGTCCCGGTCTCAACTGTGGTTTTTACCACATGCCATATCGCTGGCATTGCAATAGGCTAGATGGCAGGCTATAGTTATTAGGGCAGCCTGCAAAAATTTTAATCGTCTCCTGATGATCTTGATGAAACGCGTAGAGACGCTATAATATAAGGGACGAACATATCTGATGTCCTAGAATATCAATCTGTCCTCACAGATACAGGCAGAATAACTAGCAGGGTCCAGAGCTGCAGGTTCTCATAAGTGTCCAGGCTCAGGCAGAGACTCCCAGAACAGTCAATTTGAAACCCAATTGTTTGAGGAGGGGAGAGGGAGCGGTCAGAACGAGCACCTGTCGGCTTAGGAGTGCTAGAGAGAGTGGTGTGAACAAGTACCTAGATTCAGGGTGAACACCCGACAAACGGATTAGGTATCACAGAACACACGCCTGTATAAAAAGATTTGCCACTCAGTGAGGAATAGTGATTTTATTGCACTAGGTGGTAGAAGGAGGTACACATGAACTTTATAGACTTATTTTAAATGACTTTAATAAAAGTTAGGTTTTAATCTTGATTTTTGTTGCTGTGGGGATACCCCTTTCTGGTCTTGTATGAATTACTAGTAATCCCAGATCCTTGCATAGAAAGATATCAGGCAGTTTTCGCCTGACCAATATTGCTGCTCAGTAAAGCATGTAGGATTTAGCTGTCCGCTTGAAAAATTGGACATCTTTGTAAACGGACACTTAAGGACAGACACGGACAGTAAAGAACACTACATGATGTCCCATTTAAAATAATGCAAATTGTAATGGACACAGCTAGTGTCCGATGCTAATGTCTGAGCAAGATTTTGCGTGGACATTAGCATCGGACACTAGCTGTTGGACACTAACGCTAGTGTGAACGCCCCCTTAGGCTGCTTGCACACTACTGTATTTTTCACGGGTCTCCGGGCCATGGATTCTACAGCTCCATAGACTTCTATAGAGCCAGAAAAATTCACAGCTTTGTGCACAAAGAAGTCTATGGAACTGCCAAATCCAAGGCCCGTGAAAAATACTGTAGTGTGCAAGCAGCCACTAAGGATACCAGATGTGTTTTGTCAGTGCGTGCGTGTATGTGTGTGTGTATGCACGTGTGGGATCCATGTGTATATATGCATGTGTGCATGCACGTGTGTGGTCAGTGTATATGTATGCGTGTGTCTGGCGTGCGTGTATATGTGTGTGTGCACTTGTGTGATCCATGTGAATGTAAGCATGTGTGCATACACATGTGTGGTCCATGTATATGTATGCTTGTATGTGCGCATGAGATCCATGTGTTTGTGCGTGTGCAGTGCAAATGTACATGCGTGCAGTAGTTGTGTGTGAGTACGTATGTGTTCTGTTCGTCCGTATGCGTAGTGTGCATCCATATGAGTGTGTTTGTGTACGTGTGTGGTCCTTGTGTGCGTGCGTGTGTGTGTGGTGTTCATGTGGTATTTATGGGGTGGTGTTGTGGTATTTGTGGGGTGGTGTTTGTGTTGTGTGTGTCTAGAGTGGTCTGGTGTTTGTGTGGTGTGTTGTGGCATTTGTGTGGTGTTGTTCTTGTGGGTTGTGTATGTTTGCGCTCTGTGTGATGTTTCTATGGTGTTTGTGAAATGTTTGTGTGTTGTGTGCGGTGGTGCGGCCCCTTTAGCAGTGACTCTTTGGCGTCGTCCCTATAATCCGTCCCTGTCAGTCACAACTTTCACTTTCAGCACTTTCACTTTCCCCATTATATGTATAGGGCCTAAATTTGGGGGCCCCAATCTCATGACGGGGGGTGCTAGTGAGATGTAACATGCACAGTATTCTGCTCCTGTGGCTGGAGAGGGGCCGTGCCAAATTTCACCCAAATCGGGTGAGAACTATGGATTTGTATAGAGTGGGCTACCACAGAGTTTGATATATATATATATATATATATATATATATATATATACAGTCCTATGAAAAAGTTTGGGCACCCCTATTAATCTTAATCATTTTTAGTTCTAAATATTTTGGTATTTGCAACAGCCATTTCAGTTTGATATATCTAATAACTGATGGACACAGTAATATTTCAGGATTGAAATGAGGTTTATTGTACTAACAGAAAATGCGCAATATGCATTAAACCAAAATTTGACCGGTGCAAAAGTATGGGCACCTCAACAGAAAAGTGACATTAATATTTAGTAGATCCTCCTTTTGCAAAGATAACAGCCTCTAGTCGCTTCCTGTAGCTTTTAATCAGTTCCTGGATCCTGGATAAAGGTATTTTGGACAAACAATTCAAGTTCAGTTAAGTTAGATGGTCGCCGAGCATGGACAGCCCGCTTCAAATCATCCCACAGATGTTCAATGATATTCAGGTCTGGGGACTGGGATGGCCATTCCAGAACATTGTAATTGTTCCTCTGCATGAATGCCTGAGGATTTGGAGCGGTGTTTTGGATCATTGTCTTGCTGAAATATCCATCCCCGGCGTAACTTCAACTTCGTCACTGATTCTTGAACATTATTCTCAAGAATCTGCTGATACTGAGTGGAATCCATGCGACCCTCAACTTTAACAAGATTCCCGATGCCGGCATTGGCCACACAGCCCCAAAGCATGATGGAACCTCCACCAAATTTTACAGTGGGTAGCATGTGTTTTTCTTGGAATGCTGTTTCTTTTTGGACGCCATGCATAACGCCTTTTTTTATAACCAAACAACTCAATTTTTGTTTCCAAAATGAAGCTGGCTTGTCCAAATGTGCTTTTTCATACCTCAGGCAACTCTATTTGTGGCGTACGTGCAGAAACGGCTTCTTTCTCATCACTCTCCCATACAGCTTCTATTTGTGCAAAGTGCGCTGTATAGTTGACCGATGCACAGTGACACCATCTGCAGCAAGATGATGCTGCAGCTCTTTGGAGGTGGTCTGTGGATTGTCCTTGACTGTTCTCACCATTCTTCTTCTCTGCCTTTCTGATATTTTTCTTGGCCTGCCACTTCTGGGCTTAACAAGAACTGTCCCTGTGGTCTTCCATTTCCTTACTATGTTCCTCACAGTGGAAACTGACAGGTTAAATCTCTGAGACAACTTTTTGTATCCTTCCCCTGAACAACTATGTTGAACAATCTTTGTTTTCAGATCATTTGAGAGTTGTTTTGAGTAGCCCATGATGCCACTCTTCAGAGGAGATTCAAATAGGAGATCAACTTGCAATTGGCCACCTTAAATACCTTTTCTTATGATTGGATACATCTGGCTATGAAGTTCAAAGCTCACTGAGGTTACAAAACCAATTTTGTGCTTCAGTAAGTCAGTAAAAAGTAGTTAGGGGAATTCAAATCAATAAAATGATAAGGGTGCCCATACTTTTGCACCGGTCAAATTTTGGTTTAATGCATATTGCACATTTTCTGTTAGTACAATAAACCTCATTTCAATCCTGAAATATTACTGTGTCCATCAGTTATTAGATATATCAAACTGAAATGGCTGTTGCAAACACCAAAATATTTAGAACAAAAAATGATTAAGATTAATAGGGGTGCCCAAACTTTTTCATAGGACTGTATATTAGCTCTATAAAGAGCTTGTAGTGAAAGCCAAGAAAATATAAGTATTTCTTAAATAACATATTAATACAAATCCATCAATACAATCCAAACATTAAACAAAAGCAAATATTTAATTATAGATAGATCAAATATAAGTATTCAGGTTTTATATTGGCTAACAGGAGATTTTTTCTTGTACAAACACAAAATATGTTAAAGTGGGCATTTTAAACCACAAATTCCTAAAAGATTGTTTCCTATGGTATTTTATGGCTCATGTCTATGACTGTTTTTCTCACTATGTTTTAAACACTCGCTGTACAAAAAAAAAATTACTAGTAATGCATTGATACAAATGTGATTTATACAGTATTAATAAAAAAGACTTTAGAATTATTTTTCTATTTTCTATATAGGAAGTACAAATGGGCAATCAGCTTTGACATGAACTGGGTTTGCCCCGACTATTACAAAGTTATTGTTTTTTTAAAAAAAAACAAACAAATGTTGATTTGTCTCAGACAAACAAAAATGGCCGTCAATATGTAAAAGTGAGTGGCAGTGCGTATAAGTGAGTGACAATGCAGTTTATAGTTAAACTCGGAGCTTAAATCCACTGTCTATCACTCGTTTTTCCATAAATATACATGCCACTTTCACATAACTTTGGCTGTGTTTGCCTTAGACAGCTAGAAATTGGATAGACAAGTTCCCCTAAGAGTGTTATACACTATATTTTAAGCCATTTTAAAGTGCGTTCACATCAAACTTGTTTAACCCAAAACAAATCTTGGACCCGACCCAAACGAACCATAAACAATATGAATCTTGAGAAGTTTGACCATCTATAACAGGATGGTATAAAATAGAAAAATATTCGCCGCCCGCACAGTCATCCTCAGACTGTAGAAAAGCACCTATGCTACCACGTTACATGACTGGATCCAGGGGATCCTTAGTATTTGCCACATCTAGCTCATGATGTCTGAGCTTAAGCCAGACTCTACACACTCAGATTTGGCAGCTATGGTTTTCTTCCAATACTTCCCAGCTAGAGATGAGCGAGTACTGTTCGGCTCAGCCGATGCGAACAGCATGCACGCATTGAAATGAATGGATGCACCTGGTACTTCCGCTTTGACGCTGGATGGCTGCTTAACCCCCCGCGTGTCGGCTACGTCCATTCATTTCAATGCGTGCGTGCTGTTCGGATCAGCTGATCCGAACAGTACTCACTCATCTCTATTCCCAGCCTTTAATGCTTTTCCTTAAGACCCTACATTATCTCAGACACAGTGGCGTAACTACCACCATAGCAGCAGAGGCAGCTGCCACAGGGCCCGGGACATCAGGGGCCCGGTGACAGCTGCTACCGCTGCTATCATTATTCTCGGAGGTCTTTTCGGACCCCCGAGTATAATGATCGGGGCCCCCTGTTGGTGGAATACTTTCCACCAACAGGGGGCCACGAAGCTGCAGCAACGGCTGACACACAGAAGCTGCAGGTCTGGCTCCTCTCAGCGCTTTAGGATGCTCCCCCTCTGTCCCCCCTCCCTTTCTCTGCCTGTCCTCTGCCCACCAATGAGAGGGCTGAGGAGAGTCCAGGAGGCGGGGCTTATCCCTGCCGAGCTCCTGCCGTCTTGCACACAAGAGGACAAGAAGAAGAAGCTGCTCCAGGAAAATGAAACTAAAGATACACAGGTACATACTGGGGTTACTATACTTATTAATATCAGGCATTTGGGGTGATTACTTTTGTTTTAGTAACTCCATGTGCCTCATATTAATAGCAGTTAACCCTATCATGTCCCTCACATTAACCCCTGTGTGCTTCACCATAAGAATTACTAATATGTGAGACATATGGGGGTAATAATAATGAAGATACTTTATTATTACCTCCATGTCTCTCACATATCAGTAACTCTTATGTGAGGTACACAGGGGTTAATGTGAGGGACATGATGGGGTTAACTGCTATTAATATGAGGCACATAGTGTGCAGGGGCCACTATGGGGCATAATACTGTGTGCAGGGGCCACTATGGGGCATAATACTGTGTGCAGGGGCCACTATGGGGCATAATACTGTGTGCAGGGTCCACTATTGGTCATAATAGAGCGTACAAAAATGTGTAGGGGGGACTCGGTCGAGATCTTCAGTGTCGGGGGGGGGGGGGGGCCATGTCAAAAGTTCGCCACAGGGCTCCGCCATTCCTAGTTACGCCACTGCTCAGACACCTCCCTACCCTCATCTTCCCCAGGAATCAGATACCTTTAGCAGGTACATACACCCTCCCATTACTTTCCTACCATTTCACACCCATACAGTTATAAACTCCACTAACCTAATTTACTAGACTTTGTATATATGTTTCACTGTCCTATTATATTAAATTCTTCTGAACAAGCTGTTCTTGCTGCACCAGGGCTGTCATTACTTATCTGAAATTATTTTCCATGGTTTTATGTTCTACTTATGATATTTAAAAATGTTCACTAAAGATATCATATAGTCCCCCATATGTTGCAGCCACGTACTGTATATCTAAGGCTAAGTTCACATCTGCGCTGGAGTCTCCAGGAACCACTGAAAATCGGCAAAGACAAAAGTCCTGCATGGAGGTACATATGACTTTTTGATTTCACAATTTTGTGAGGATAGAAGGCGAATAAATACAGTCCTATGAAAAAGTTTGGGCACCCCTATTAATCTTAATCATTTTTAGTTCTAAAAATTTTGGTGTTTGCAACAGCCATTTCAGTTTGATATATCTAATAACTGATGGACACAGTAATATTTCAGGATTGAAATGAGGTTTATTGTACTAACAGAAAATGTGCAATATGCATTAAACCAAAATTTGACCAGTGCAAAAGTATGGGCACCCTTATCATTTTATTGATTTGAATACTCCTAACTACTTTTTACTGACTAACGGAAGCACAAAATTGGTTTTGTAACCTCACTGAGCTTTGAACTTCATAACCAGGTGTATCCAATCATGAGAAAAGATATTTAAGGTGGCCAATTGAAAGTTGTTTTCCTATTTGAATCTCCTCTGAAGAGTGGCATCATGGGCTACTCAAAACAACTCTCAAATGATTTGAAAACAAAGATTGTTCAATATAGTTGTTCAGGGGAAGGATACAAAAAGTTGTCTCAGAGATTTAATCTGTCAGTTTCCACTGTGAGGAACATAGTAAGGAAATGGAAGACCACAGGGACAGTTCTTGTTAAGCCCAGAAGTGGCAGGCCAAGAAAAATATCAGAAAGGCAGAGAAGAAGAATGGTGAGAACAGTCAAGGACAATCCACAGACCACCTCCAAAGAGCTGCAGCATCATCTTGCTGCAGATGGTGTCACTGTGCATCAGTCAACAATAGAGCACACTTTGCACAATCAGAAGCTGTATTAGAGAGTGATGAGAAAGAAGCCGTTTCTGCAAGCACACCACAAACAGAGTCGCCTGAGGTATGCAAAAGCACATTTGGACAAGTCAGCTTCATTTTGGAAGAAGGTCCTGTGGACTGATGAAACAAAGATTGAGTTATTTGGTCATACAAAAAGGCGTTATGCATGGCATCCAAAAAAAAACAGCATTACACGAAAAACACTTGCTACCCACTGTAAAATTTGGTGGAGGTTCCATCATGCTTTGGGGCTGTGTGGCCAATGCCGGCACCAGGAATCTTGTTAAAGTTGAGGGTCGCATGGATTCCACTCAGTATCAGCAGATTCTTGAGAATAATGTTCAAGAATCAGTGACGAAGTTGAAGTTACGCCAGGGATGGATATTTCAGCAAGACAATGATCCAAAACACCGCTCCAAATCGACTCAGGCATTCATGCAGAGAAACAATTACAATGTTCTGGAATGGCCATCCCAGTCCCCAGACCTGAATATCATTGAACATCTGTGGGATGATTGGAAGTGGGCTGTCCATGCTCGGCGAGCATCAAACTTAACTGAACTTGAATTGTTTTGTAAAGAGGAATGGTCCAAAATCCCTTCATCCAGGATCCAGGAACTGATTAAGAGCTACAGGAAGCGACTAGAGGCTGTTATCTTTGCAAAAGGAGGATCTACTAAATATTAATGTCACTTTTCTGTTGAGGTGCCCATACTTTTGCACCGGTCAAATTTTGGTTTGATGCATATTGCACATTTTCTGTTAGTACAATAAACCTCATTTCAATCCTGAAATATTACTGTGTCCATCAGTTATTAGATATATCAAACTGAAATGGCTGTTGCAAACACCAAAATATTTAGAACAAAAAATGATTAAGATTAATAGGGGTGCCCAAACTTTTTCATAGGACTGTATATTAGCTCTATAAAGAGCTTGTAGTGAAAGCCAAGAAAATATAAGTATTTCTTAAATAACATATTAATACAAATCCATCAATACAATCCAAACATTAAACAAAAGCAAATATTTAATTATAGATAGATCAAATATAAGTATTCAGGTTTTATATTGGCTAACAGGAGATTTTTTCTTGTACAAACACAAAATATGTTAAAGTGGGCATTTTAAACCACAAATTCCTAAAAGATTGTTTCCTATGGTATTTTATGGCTCATGTCTATGACTGTTTTTCTCACTATGTTTTAAACACTCGCTGTACAAAAAAAAAATTACTAGTAATGCATTGATACAAATGTGATTTATACAGTATTAATAAAAAAGACTTTAGAATTATTTTTCTATTTTCTATATAGGAAGTACAAATGGGCAATCAGCTTTGACATGAACTGGGTTTGCCCCGACTATTACAAAGTTATTGTTTTTTTAAAAAAAAACAAACAAATGTTGATTTGTCTCAGACAAACAAAAATGGCCGTCAATATGTAAAAGTGAGTGGCAGTGCGTATAAGTGAGTGACAATGCAGTTTATAGTTAAACTCGGAGCTTAAATCCACTGTCTATCACTCGTTTTTCCATAAATATACATGCCACTTTCACATAACTTTGGCTGTGTTTGCCTTAGACAGCTAGAAATTGGATAGACAAGTTCCCCTAAGAGTGTTATACACTATATTTTAAGCCATTTTAAAGTGCGTTCACATCAAACTTGTTTAACCCAAAACAAATCTTGGACCCGACCCAAACGAACCATAAACAATATGAATCTTGAGAAGTTTGACCATCTATAACAGGATGGTATAAAATAGAAAAATATTCGCCGCCCGCACAGTCATCCTCAGACTGTAGAAAAGCACCTATGCTACCACGTTACATGACTGGATCCAGGGGATCCTTAGTATTTGCCACATCTAGCTCATGATGTCTGAGCTTAAGCCAGACTCTACACACTCAGATTTGGCAGCTATGGTTTTCTTCCAATACTTCCCAGCTAGAGATGAGCGAGTACTGTTCGGCTCAGCCGATGCGAACAGCATGCACGCATTGAAATGAATGGATGCACCTGGTACTTCCGCTTTGACGCTGGATGGCTGCTTAACCCCCCGCGTGTCGGCTACGTCCATTCATTTCAATGCGTGCGTGCTGTTCGGATCAGCTGATCCGAACAGTACTCACTCATCTCTATTCCCAGCCTTTAATGCTTTTCCTTAAGACCCTACATTATCTCAGACACAGTGGCGTAACTACCACCATAGCAGCAGAGGCAGCTGCCACAGGGCCCGGGACATCAGGGGCCCGGTGACAGCTGCTACCGCTGCTATCATTATTCTCGGAGGTCTTTTCGGACCCCCGAGTATAATGATCGGGGCCCCCTGTTGGTGGAATACTTTCCACCAACAGGGGGCCACGAAGCTGCAGCAACGGCTGACACACAGAAGCTGCAGGTCTGGCTCCTCTCAGCGCTTTAGGATGCTCCCCCTCTGTCCCCCCTCCCTTTCTCTGCCTGTCCTCTGCCCACCAATGAGAGGGCTGAGGAGAGTCCAGGAGGCGGGCTTATCCCTGCCGAGCTCCTGCCGTCTTGCACACAAGAGGACAAGAAGAAGAAGCTGCTCCAGGAAAATGAAACTAAAGATACACAGGTACATACTGGGGTTACTATACTTATTAATATCAGGCATTTGGGGTGATTACTTTTGTTTTAGTAACTCCATGTGCCTCATATTAATAGCAGTTAACCCTATCATGTCCCTCACATTAACCCCTGTGTGCTTCACCATAAGAATTACTAATATGTGAGACATATGGGGGTAATAATAATGAAGATACTTTATTATTACCTCCATGTCTCTCACATATCAGTAACTCTTATGTGAGGTACACAGGGGTTAATGTGAGGGACATGATGGGGTTAACTGCTATTAATATGAGGCACATAGTGTGCAGGGGCCACTATGGGGCATAATACTGTGTGCAGGGGCCACTATGGGGCATAATACTGTGTGCAGGGGCCACTATGGGGCATAATACTGTGTGCAGGGTCCACTATTGGTCATAATAGAGCGTACAAAAATGTGTAGGGGGGACTCGGTCGAGATCTTCAGTGTCGGGGGGGGGGGGGGCCATGTCAAAAGTTCGCCACAGGGCTCCGCCATTCCTAGTTACGCCACTGCTCAGACACCTCCCTACCCTCATCTTCCCCAGGAATCAGATACCTTTAGCAGGTACATACACCCTCCCATTACTTTCCTACCATTTCACACCCATACAGTTATAAACTCCACTAACCTAATTTACTAGACTTTGTATATATGTTTCACTGTCCTATTATATTAAATTCTTCTGAACAAGCTGTTCTTGCTGCACCAGGGCTGTCATTACTTATCTGAAATTATTTTCCATGGTTTTATGTTCTACTTATGATATTTAAAAATGTTCACTAAAGATATCATATAGTCCCCCATATGTTGCAGCCACGTACTGTATATCTAAGGCTAAGTTCACATCTGCGCTGGAGTCTCCAGGAACCACTGAAAATCGGCAAAGACAAAAGTCCTGCATGGAGGTACATATGACTTTTTGATTTCACAATTTTGTGAGGATAGAAGGCGAATAAATACAGTCCTATGAAAAAGTTTGGGCACCCCTATTAATCTTAATCATTTTTAGTTCTAAAAATTTTGGTGTTTGCAACAGCCATTTCAGTTTGATATATCTAATAACTGATGGACACAGTAATATTTCAGGATTGAAATGAGGTTTATTGTACTAACAGAAAATGTGCAATATGCATTAAACCAAAATTTGACCAGTGCAAAAGTATGGGCACCCTTATCATTTTATTGATTTGAATACTCCTAACTACTTTTTACTGACTAACGGAAGCACAAAATTGGTTTTGTAACCTCACTGAGCTTTGAACTTCATAACCAGGTGTATCCAATCATGAGAAAAGATATTTAAGGTGGCCAATTGAAAGTTGTTTTCCTATTTGAATCTCCTCTGAAGAGTGGCATCATGGGCTACTCAAAACAACTCTCAAATGATTTGAAAACAAAGATTGTTCAATATAGTTGTTCAGGGGAAGGATACAAAAAGTTGTCTCAGAGATTTAATCTGTCAGTTTCCACTGTGAGGAACATAGTAAGGAAATGGAAGACCACAGGGACAGTTCTTGTTAAGCCCAGAAGTGGCAGGCCAAGAAAAATATCAGAAAGGCAGAGAAGAAGAATGGTGAGAACAGTCAAGGACAATCCACAGACCACCTCCAAAGAGCTGCAGCATCATCTTGCTGCAGATGGTGTCACTGTGCATCAGTCAACAATAGAGCACACTTTGCACAATCAGAAGCTGTATTAGAGAGTGATGAGAAAGAAGCCGTTTCTGCAAGCACACCACAAACAGAGTCGCCTGAGGTATGCAAAAGCACATTTGGACAAGTCAGCTTCATTTTGGAAGAAGGTCCTGTGGACTGATGAAACAAAGATTGAGTTATTTGGTCATACAAAAAGGCGTTATGCATGGCATCCAAAAAAAAACAGCATTACACGAAAAACACTTGCTACCCACTGTAAAATTTGGTGGAGGTTCCATCATGCTTTGGGGCTGTGTGGCCAATGCCGGCACCAGGAATCTTGTTAAAGTTGAGGGTCGCATGGATTCCACTCAGTATCAGCAGATTCTTGAGAATAATGTTCAAGAATCAGTGACGAAGTTGAAGTTACGCCAGGGATGGATATTTCAGCAAGACAATGATCCAAAACACCGCTCCAAATCGACTCAGGCATTCATGCAGAGAAACAATTACAATGTTCTGGAATGGCCATCCCAGTCCCCAGACCTGAATATCATTGAACATCTGTGGGATGATTGGAAGTGGGCTGTCCATGCTCGGCGAGCATCAAACTTAACTGAACTTGAATTGTTTTGTAAAGAGGAATGGTCCAAAATCCCTTCATCCAGGATCCAGGAACTGATTAAGAGCTACAGGAAGCGACTAGAGGCTGTTATCTTTGCAAAAGGAGGATCTACTAAATATTAATGTCACTTTTCTGTTGAGGTGCCCATACTTTTGCACCGGTCAAATTTTGGTTTGATGCATATTGCACATTTTCTGTTAGTACAATAAACCTCATTTCAATCCTGAAATATTACTGTGTCCATCAGTTATTAGATATATCAAACTGAAATGGCTGTTGCAAACACCAAAATATTTAGAACAAAAAATGATTAAGATTAATAGGGGTGCCCAAACTTTTTCATAGGACTGTATATTAGCTCTATAAAGAGCTTGTAGTGAAAGCCAAGAAAATATAAGTATTTCTTAAATAACATATTAATACAAATCCATCAATACAATCCAAACATTAAACAAAAGCAAATATTTAATTATAGATAGATCAAATATAAGTATTCAGGTTTTATATTGGCTAACAGGAGATTTTTTCTTGTACAAACACAAAATATGTTAAAGTGGGCATTTTAAACCACAAATTCCTAAAAGATTGTTTCCTATGGTATTTTATGGCTCATGTCTATGACTGTTTTTCTCACTATGTTTTAAACACTCGCTGTACAAAAAAAAAATTACTAGTAATGCATTGATACAAATGTGATTTATACAGTATTAATAAAAAAGACTTTAGAATTATTTTTCTATTTTCTATATAGGAAGTACAAATGGGCAATCAGCTTTGACATGAACTGGGTTTGCCCCGACTATTACAAAGTTATTGTTTTTTTAAAAAAAAACAAACAAATGTTGATTTGTCTCAGACAAACAAAAATGGCCGTCAATATGTAAAAGTGAGTGGCAGTGCGTATAAGTGAGTGACAATGCAGTTTATAGTTAAACTCGGAGCTTAAATCCACTGTCTATCACTCGTTTTTCCATAAATATACATGCCACTTTCACATAACTTTGGCTGTGTTTGCCTTAGACAGCTAGAAATTGGATAGACAAGTTCCCCTAAGAGTGTTATACACTATATTTTAAGCCATTTTAAAGTGCGTTCACATCAAACTTGTTTAACCCAAAACAAATCTTGGACCCGACCCAAACGAACCATAAACAATATGAATCTTGAGAAGTTTGACCATCTATAACAGGATGGTATAAAATAGAAAAATATTCGCCGCCCGCACAGTCATCCTCAGACTGTAGAAAAGCACCTATGCTACCACGTTACATGACTGGATCCAGGGGATCCTTAGTATTTGCCACATCTAGCTCATGATGTCTGAGCTTAAGCCAGACTCTACACACTCAGATTTGGCAGCTATGGTTTTCTTCCAATACTTCCCAGCTAGAGATGAGCGAGTACTGTTCGGCTCAGCCGATGCGAACAGCATGCACGCATTGAAATGAATGGATGCACCTGGTACTTCCGCTTTGACGCTGGATGGCTGCTTAACCCCCCGCGTGTCGGCTACGTCCATTCATTTCAATGCGTGCGTGCTGTTCGGATCAGCTGATCCGAACAGTACTCACTCATCTCTATTCCCAGCCTTTAATGCTTTTCCTTAAGACCCTACATTATCTCAGACACAGTGGCGTAACTACCACCATAGCAGCAGAGGCAGCTGCCACAGGGCCCGGGACATCAGGGGCCCGGTGACAGCTGCTACCGCTGCTATCATTATTCTCGGAGGTCTTTTCGGACCCCCGAGTATAATGATCGGGGCCCCCTGTTGGTGGAATACTTTCCACCAACAGGGGGCCACGAAGCTGCAGCAACGGCTGACACACAGAAGCTGCAGGTCTGGCTCCTCTCAGCGCTTTAGGATGCTCCCCCTCTGTCCCCCCTCCCTTTCTCTGCCTGTCCTCTGCCCACCAATGAGAGGGCTGAGGAGAGTCCAGGAGGCGGGGCTTATCCCTGCCGAGCTCCTGCCGTCTTGCACACAAGAGGACAAGAAGAAGAAGCTGCTCCAGGAAAATGAAACTAAAGATACACAGGTACATACTGGGGTTACTATACTTATTAATATCAGGCATTTGGGGTGATTACTTTTGTTTTAGTAACTCCATGTGCCTCATATTAATAGCAGTTAACCCTATCATGTCCCTCACATTAACCCCTGTGTGCTTCACCATAAGAATTACTAATATGTGAGACATATGGGGGTAATAATAATGAAGATACTTTATTATTACCTCCATGTCTCTCACATATCAGTAACTCTTATGTGAGGTACACAGGGGTTAATGTGAGGGACATGATGGGGTTAACTGCTATTAATATGAGGCACATAGTGTGCAGGGGCCACTATGGGGCATAATACTGTGTGCAGGGGCCACTATGGGGCATAATACTGTGTGCAGGGGCCACTATGGGGCATAATACTGTGTGCAGGGTCCACTATTGGTCATAATAGAGCGTACAAAAATGTGTAGGGGGGACTCGGTCGAGATCTTCAGTGTCGGGGGGGGGGGGGGGCCATGTCAAAAGTTCGCCACAGGGCTCCGCCATTCCTAGTTACGCCACTGCTCAGACACCTCCCTACCCTCATCTTCCCCAGGAATCAGATACCTTTAGCAGGTACATACACCCTCCCATTACTTTCCTACCATTTCACACCCATACAGTTATAAACTCCACTAACCTAATTTACTAGACTTTGTATATATGTTTCACTGTCCTATTATATTAAATTCTTCTGAACAAGCTGTTCTTGCTGCACCAGGGCTGTCATTACTTATCTGAAATTATTTTCCATGGTTTTATGTTCTACTTATGATATTTAAAAATGTTCACTAAAGATATCATATAGTCCCCCATATGTTGCAGCCACGTACTGTATATCTAAGGCTAAGTTCACATCTGCGCTGGAGTCTCCAGGAACCACTGAAAATCGGCAAAGACAAAAGTCCTGCATGGAGGTACATATGACTTTTTGATTTCACAATTTTGTGAGGATAGAAGGCGAATAAATACAGTCCTATGAAAAAGTTTGGGCACCCCTATTAATCTTAATCATTTTTAGTTCTAAAAATTTTGGTGTTTGCAACAGCCATTTCAGTTTGATATATCTAATAACTGATGGACACAGTAATATTTCAGGATTGAAATGAGGTTTATTGTACTAACAGAAAATGTGCAATATGCATTAAACCAAAATTTGACCAGTGCAAAAGTATGGGCACCCTTATCATTTTATTGATTTGAATACTCCTAACTACTTTTTACTGACTAACGGAAGCACAAAATTGGTTTTGTAACCTCACTGAGCTTTGAACTTCATAACCAGGTGTATCCAATCATGAGAAAAGATATTTAAGGTGGCCAATTGAAAGTTGTTTTCCTATTTGAATCTCCTCTGAAGAGTGGCATCATGGGCTACTCAAAACAACTCTCAAATGATTTGAAAACAAAGATTGTTCAATATAGTTGTTCAGGGGAAGGATACAAAAAGTTGTCTCAGA
The DNA here is from genome assembly GCF_031893055.1 of Leptodactylus fuscus. NCBI lineage: Eukaryota > Metazoa > Chordata > Amphibia > Anura > Leptodactylidae > Leptodactylus > Leptodactylus fuscus. The sequence continues at coordinate 82,599,362 of NC_134267.1, forward strand.
GATTTAATCTGTCAGTTTCCACTGTGAGGAACATAGTAAGGAAATGGAAGACCACAGGGACAGTTCTTGTTAAGCCCAGAAGTGGCAGGCCAAGAAAAATATCAGAAAGGCAGAGAAGAAGAATGGTGAGAACAGTCAAGGACAATCCACAGACCACCTCCAAAGAGCTGCAGCATCATCTTGCTGCAGATGGTGTCACTGTGCATCAGTCAACAATAGAGCACACTTTGCACAATCAGAAGCTGTATTAGAGAGTGATGAGAAAGAAGCCGTTTCTGCAAGCACACCACAAACAGAGTCGCCTGAGGTATGCAAAAGCACATTTGGACAAGTCAGCTTCATTTTGGAAGAAGGTCCTGTGGACTGATGAAACAAAGATTGAGTTATTTGGTCATACAAAAAGGCGTTATGCATGGCATCCAAAAAAAAACAGCATTACACGAAAAACACTTGCTACCCACTGTAAAATTTGGTGGAGGTTCCATCATGCTTTGGGGCTGTGTGGCCAATGCCGGCACCAGGAATCTTGTTAAAGTTGAGGGTCGCATGGAAATATGTAATGTTTTTATTCATTTCTGCTTTGACATTGTAATTTGATTTGTTTGTAATTTTATATGGATAAATGGACAATTTGTGGGTGTTTATTAATTAATTGTTTTCCAAATTACTTGCTTACTTAATTACTTAGCTATTTTCTTCCTTCTATGCTTCTTCCTGGAGGATGGCTTTTCTTCATTCTGTGGTGTCTGCCCGTGCGTGCTATAGACCCGGCACTGCTCTGTGCAGTCAATAACCCACCTCTACTGTGTAGAGATGAGCGAACAGTGTTCTATCGAACTCATGTTCGATCGGATATTAGGCTGTTCGGCATGTTCGAATCGAATCGAACACCGCGTGGTAAAGTGCGCCATTACTCGATTCCCCTCCCACCTTCCCTGGCGCCTTTTTTGCTCCAATAACAGCGCAGGGTAGGTGGGACAGGAACTACGACACCGGTGACGTTGAAAAAAGTAGGCAAAACCCATTGGCTGCCGAAAACATGTGACCTCTAATTTAAAAGAACAGCGCCGCCCAGCTTCGCGTCATTCTGAGCTTGCAATTCACCGGGGACGGAGGTTTCCGTCCAGTTAGCTAGGGGTTAGATTCTGGGTAGGCAGGGACAGGCTAGATAGGAAGGAGAAGACAACCAACAGCTCTTATAAGAGCTAAATTCCAGGGAGAAGCTTGTCAGTGTAACGTGGCACTGACGGGCTCAATCGCCGCAACCCAGCTTTCCCAGGATCCTGAATGGAATACACTGTCAGTGTATTCCCGTATACCCGATATATACCCCCGATACCCGTTCCAAGGGTGTGCCCCCCCACCTTCACCCCAGAAATACCCTGCAAGTCCCCTAGCAATAGGATTGGGGCTATATACACCCACTATTTTTGCTACTGCCATATGGTGCCATTGTCTCACTGGGAATTCAAAGAATATATTGGGGTTACATATAACTTCAATTCCAGGGAGAAGCTTGTCAGTGTAACGTGGCACTGACGGGCTCAATCGCCGCAACCCAGCTTTCCCAGGATCCTGAATGGAACACACTGACAGTGTATTCCCGTATACCCCATATATACACCCCAAATCCCCGTTCCAACGGTGTGCCCCCCCACCTTCACCTCAGAAATACCCTGCAAGTCCCCTAGCAATAGAATTGGGGCTATATACACCCACAATTTTTGCTACTGGTATATAGTGCCATTGTCTCACTGGGAATTCAAAGAATATATTGGGGTTATGTGCACCCACAATTTTTACTACTGGTATACAGTGCCATTGTCTGACTGGGAATTCAAAGAATATATTGGGGTTATGTGCACCCACAATTTTTACTACTGGTATACAGTGCCATTGTCTGACTGGGAATTCAAAGAATATATTGGGGTTATGTGCACCCACAATTTTTACTACTGGTATACAGTGCCATTGTCTCACTGGGAATTCAAAGAATATATTGGGGTTATGTGCACCCACAATTTTTACTACTGGTATACAGTGCCATTGTCTGACTGGGAATTCAAAGAATATATGGGGGTTACGTGCACCCACAATTTTTGCTACTGCTATACAGTTCCATTGTCTCACTGGGAATTCAAAGAATATATGGGGGTTATGTGCACCCACAATTTTTACTACTGGTATACAGTGCCATTGTCTCACTGGGAATTCAAATAATATATGGGGGTTACGTGCACCCACAATTTTTACTACTGGTATACAGTGCCATTGTCTGACTGGGAATTCAAAGAATATATGGGGGTTACGTGCACCCACAATTTTTGCTACTGCTATACAGTGCCATTGTCTGACTGGGAATTCAAAGAATATATGGGGGTTATGTGCATCCACAATTTTTAATACTGGTATACAGTGCCATTGTCTGACTGGGAATTCAAAGAATATATTGGGGTTATGTGCACCCACAATTTTTACTACTGGTATACAGTGCCATTGTCTGACTGGGAATTCAAAGAATATATGGGGGTTATGTGCACCCACAATTTTTAATACTGGTATACAGTGCCATTGTCTGACTGGGAATTCAAAGAATATATTGGGGTTATGTGCACCCACAATTTTTACTACTGGTATACAGTGCCATTGTCTCACTGGGAATTCAAAGAATATATTGGGGTTATGTGCACCCACAATTTTTACTACTGGTATATAGTGCCATTGTCTGACTGGGAATTCAAAGAATATATGGGGGTTACGTGCACCCACAATTTTTGCTACTGCTATACAGTTCCATTGTCTCACTGGGAATTCAAAGAATATATGGGGGTTATGTGCACCCACAATTTTTACTACTGGTATACAGTGCCATTGTCTGACTGGGAATTCAAAGAATATATTGGGGTTACGTGCACCCACAATTTTTACTACTGGTATATAGTGCCATTGTCTGACTGGGAATTCAAAGAATATATGGGGGTTACGTGCACCCACAATTTTTGCTACTGCTATACAGTGCCATTGTCTCACTGGGAATTCAAAGAATATATTGGGGTTATGTGCACCCACAATTTTTACTACTGGTATACAGTGCCATTGTCTGACTGGGAATTCAAAGAATATATGGGGGTTATGTGCACCCACAATTTTTACTACTGGTATATAGTGCCATTGTCTCACTGGGAATTCAAAGAATATATTGGGGTTATGTGCACCCACAATTTTTACTACTGGTATATAGTGCCATTGTCTGACTGGGAATTCAAAGAATATATGGGGGTTACGTGCACCCACAATTTTTGCTACTGCTATACAGTGCCATTGTCTCACTGGGAATTCAAAGAATATATTGGGGTTATGTGCACCCACAATTTTTACTACTGGTATACAGTGCCATTGTCTGACTGGGAATTCAAAGAATATATGGGGGTTACGTGCACCCACAATTTTTGCTACTGCTATACAGTTCCATTGTCTCACTGGGAATTCAAAGAATATATGGGGGTTATGTGCACCCACAATTTTTAATACTGGTATACAGTGCCATTGTCTGACTGGGAATTCAAAGAATATATTGGGGTTATGTGCACCCACAATTTTTACTACTGGTATATAGTGCCATTGTCTGACTGGGAATTCAAAGAATATATGGGGGTTATGTGCACCCACAATTTTTAATACTGGTATACAGTGCCATTGTCTGACTGGGAATTCAAAGAATATATTGGGGTTATGTGCACCCACAATTTTTACTACTGGTATACAGTGCCATTGTCTGACTGGGAATTCAAAGAATATATGGGGGTTATGTGCACCCACAATTTTTACTACTGGTATACAGTGCCATTGTCTCACTGGGAATTCAAAGAATATATTGGGGTTATGTGCACCCACAATTTTTACTACTGGTATATAGTGCCATTGTCTGACTGGGAATTCAAAGAATATATGGGGGTTACGTGCACCCACAATTTTTGCTACTGCTATACAGTTCCATTGTCTCACTGGGAATTCAAAGAATATATGGGGGTTATGTGCACCCACAATTTTTACTACTGGTATACAGTGCCATTGTCTGACTGGGAATTCAAAGAATATATGGGGGTTATGTGCACCCACAATTTTTACTACTGGTATACAGTGCCATTGTCTCACTGGGAATTCAAAGAATATATTGGGGTTATGTGCACCCACAATTTTTACTACTGGTATATAGTGCCATTGTCTGACTGGGAATTCAAAGAATATATGGGGGTTACGTGCACCCACAATTTTTGCTACTGCTATACAGTTCCATTGTCTCACTGGGAATTCAAAGAATATATGGGGGTTATGTGCACCCACAATTTTTACTACTGGTATACAGTGCCATTGTCTGACTGGGAATTCAAAGAATATATGGGGGTTACGTGCACCCACAATTTTTGCTACTGCTATACAGTTCCATTGTCTCACTGGGAATTCAAAGAATATATGGGGGTTATGTGCACCCACAATTTTTAATACTGGTATACAGTGCCATTGTCTGACTGGGAATTCAAAGAATATATTGGGGTTATGTGCACCCACAATTTTTACTACTGGTATACAGTGCCATTGTCTGACTGGGAATTCAAAGAATATATGGGGGTTATGTGCACCCACAATTTTTAATACTGGTATACAGTGCCATTGTCTGACTGGGAATTCAAAGAATATATGGGGGTTATGTGCACCCACAATTTTTACTACTGGTATATAGTGCCATTGTCTGACTGGGAATTCAAAGAATATATGGGGGTTATGTGCACCCACAATTTTTAATACTGGTATACAGTGCCATTGTCTGACTGGGAATTCAAAGAATATATGGGGGTTATGTGCACCCACAATTTTTAATACTGGTATACAGTGCCATTGTCTCACTGGGAATTCCACAAATAATTTGGGGATTCATTCACCCTACATCTCAGGCTCTTGCCATATTCACCCAGGTTGTCAGTGCTGCACCAGCTCGTTCCCAGACAGCTCGGCCCGAAAAACACGTTACCTATATAGAGGATTTGGACAATGAAGACAACATGTTCTAAATCTAATGTCTGCACCTTCTCCAGAATTAAAATAAAGGCAGCGTTTAACTTTCAAATAGCACTGCACAAAGGAAGAGCTTATCAGCTTGTCTCATGACATGCTACTGAAAAGTTTCATTTGTGTATCTTAATGTAAATATAGTTGTATAAGCTTTTTGGGTTTTAGGCACTGCCAAGTTATTTATTACCACCCGCTCCCTTATAATGATGATGACGCCAAAGTCACTGTGGGTGTTCAGAGCTCACAGCTTTGGGTGACATTTGTCTTGCTCTCTGTCGGTACCAGCTGTCTTTTTGGATACCGTAAAGTTATGTTGACTTTATTAACAGCTATAGAAGCTTTAGCCAGGTTGTGACGGTGTGTAACCCTAACAACACTAAGTGGGATACACATTAATAGTCAGTCTATGTACGCTAAACGTATCACTGAAGTAATTTTTTTTCCCTCTCCCCTAATATAAGAAAGGAACAGACATTAGACCTAGACCGGGGTTCGAGGCTTGAAAAAATCCAGTATTATTTGTTCTTCATGATGTGAAATATGTGTTGAAAAGCAACCCAAGATGAAGTCAGCCATGTGTGCCAGTGTGTTACTTGGCATGCCTTTGCTGGCCCCAACTGTAAGGGTCACTCTCCATTTCCTCCATTTTCCACTCCCCTTCACACCATTTGTGGTGAAGCAATGGGATGCACTGAAGTGCACCCTCTAGCCTCGTGTGGGACAGGGACATCAGATGCCACTCCAACCCCCTCGTCTTCCTCCGCCAGCCAACGGTGCGAAGATGAGAGGAGTGTGCTCTGAATGTTTTCTGCCTAGCAGAGGCTAGTTCTCACTTACGAAAATGGCCCCACTTTGACCTGTATATCAGGCACAATGGTGTAGGTTTCAAAGAAACATGGCACCAACAAGTTGGAAAACGTGGGCCATGCGTGGACCGTGTTTGAGTCTGGCAAGCTCCAGATCTGCTACCAGGTTCCAGCCATTATCACAGGCGCAAAAATGCCAGGCCCCAGGTGTAGCAGGGAAAAAAAAATGCCATCTCAGCCAGGATGGCATCCCTGACCTCGGAGGCACTGTGCTGTCTGTCCCCCAAGCTGATCAGTTTCAGCACGGCCTGCTGACATCTCCCCATGCCAGTGTTACAGTGTTTTCCGCTAGTAGCTGGGGTGGAGGTTGCAGCTTCGTAGGGTTTCAGTCTACTCCTGCCATGAATTTTGGCCTGGGAGAGGAGATAGGCCACCCCAGTTTGCACCCGGGGAACAGACTCCACCACATTCACCCTGCCTGTCATTAAAGATAAGCACTGCAGCATCCCTGACCACAGGCGCTTGTCCATGTGTCGGTGGTCAAGTGGACCTTGCAGCAAAGCGCAGAGCTCTGGGCCCGACTGATGTTATGGGACACATGCAGGCGCAAGGCAGAGACAGCACACCAAGAGAAGTAGTAACGGCTAGGCCCAGCATAGGGAGGTGCCCCAGCTGCCATCTGCTGACGGAAGGCCTGGGTCTCCAGAAGCATAAACAAACACCAACATCTCCAGGGCCAGCAGTTTATCGATGAGGCTGTTACAGGCTTGGGCATGGGGGTGGGTTGTATTGTACTTCTGCCTGCAATGAAAAGCTTGGGAAATGTGGAGTGGCTGGGAAGAGGCGCATGATGGTGCAGGCCAAAAGGGCGCATGAGGGTGAACTCCCCAATGTGTCAGAGATAGGTGTGTAGGTGTCCTTGCATCATATACTTGCACCATATTTGGCTTTGGAAGTTAATTTTGTGCCAAAAAGTGGTTAAGACAGCGATCCCTCAGCTACTCCCGTTACACTGTCTATTGAAGTTACCATCTGTGGAAGTGGACCACCATTTCTAAGATCCCAAAGGAAGCAGGCAAGAGATGTGCAGTTCAGAAAAAAAGATGAGAAAATAAGTTTAGGCTGTAGAGCACAGAGGGATCGGAGAGGACAGAGCTGGTGTCGGCCAGGTATTCCCACAACATGCGCCTATACTTGTCCCTCCTGGTGACACTAGGCCCCTGAGTGGCAGTAATTTGTCCAGGGGGGCCATTAACGTGTTCCAGACCTAGGAATAAGTCTTCCAACAGGGTAGAGTTTTGCATGCCTTTGCTTCTACCCACTGTTTTTGCTGCTTAGCTTCCCTCCACATCTACTCTGCTTTCACCCCTAAACATCACCCCAGTTTATGCCTTTGCTTCTACCCAGGTTTTTTGTTGATTTAGCTTCCCTCTACATCTACACTGCTTTAGCCCCTAGACATCACCCCTGTCCATGTGGGGTCGGTGGCCTCGTCATCCACCAACTCCTCTTCCAATTGCGCACTGCCCCCTTACTGCAAACCGCACATGACCACAGCTTGCCTTGATGGCAACTGTGTCTCATGATCCCCACTTAGGTCCAGACAAGTCGGTGGCGGGTCCAAAACCCCAAAATTGGAAGGAAATGGCAGATGCTGCAGTATTTCTAACACCTGTTCCTGGTGCTCGGGCCTGGTCTGTGTTGTACCCTGCACCCTGCTTAACGCATCTGCCATATCCGAAGTTGTGCTGAGCGCATGCTAATGTTTCGTGTCCAGTGCAATGGATGGGATGGGATTTCACATAAGTCTGCCACCCATGGCCACTCATGGTTGAGCAACTGAGGGAGTTGACTTTGACGAACCCGAGGGTTTTGGAGTTGGAACTACATCAAAGGTCTGTGCTGCTCACACACTCTGCTCAACACATGATATGTTTAGTGCCAGCAGTGTGGAGACGTTGCACAACAGCCGTTGTTCCAGCAGGTACAGGCGTTGTAGGAGTGCATAGAGGCTAGCAGCGGCAACTATACACTTTAAAAACTATCCGCACAAGCGCCACACTTTCACCAGTAGCTCAGGAACATTGGGGTACCTTTTTCAAAAGATTAGCAGCAATGAGTTAAAAACGTGGCCCAGGCATGGAATATGTTGCAGGCTGCCAAGCTACAGAGCCAATCCCAGGTTACGGCCATTATCACACATGACAACATGCCTGGGCCCAGGTGCAGTGGCAAAAACCACATTGCCGTCTCATCGAGGATGGCATGACTCACTTTGTAGGCAGTGTGCTGTCTGGCCCCCAAGCTGATGAGCTTCAGCACGGCCCGCTGACGTCTCCCCACACCAGTGTTGCAGCGTTTCCAGCTCGTAGCTGGGGTCAATTTAACAGCGGAGGAGGGTGGTGTTTCAGCCCTCCTCCCAGGAATGTTGTGTGGGGAGACAAGTCAGGCCACCACATTTTGCGACCCGGTCCACGCCTCAACTACATTCAACCACTGTGCCCAAATTGAAAGGTAGCGTCCCTGTCCGCATGCACTTGTCCATTCGTAACTGGTCACATGGAACTTTAGGGCTAAGCGCTGAATTTAGGGACCGCCTCATGTTTGGGGGAAAGTGCTGGTGTGGACGGCACAGTGCGGTGGCGCAGTAGACACTCTGCCCAAAAAGGGCAGAGTGTCCCCCAGCCGGGATTCCAACATCTCCTGGGCCAGATTTCTTGAGATGAGGCCGTTGAAGCCTTGGGCATGTGGGTGGGTTGCGCTGTACTTTAGCATGAAATGAAAGGCTTGGGAGATGGGGAGTTGCTGGGAAGAGGCGCATGATGGCGCGGGCAAAAGGAGAAATGGCAGGAAAAGGTGAGGATAAGGGTGAACTCCCCAAAGTGTCAGAGGCAGATGTGGAGGTGTCCTGGCTCCTGGTCTGGACTGCAGCGCCAGCCCTGTCAACAGTGGAAGAGGCAGTGGCCGCCAGGCCAAACGACGATTATCCTGCGCTTGCTCTCACCCACTGAGCCCAGGGCTTGCCTTCCAAATGATGGCACCCGCAAGAGGTGGTGAGATTCCTCTCCGCAGATCTCCAAACCATCTTGGACTTGCAAATTGCACTAAATTTGTCATGTAACTGACATGTATATGATGAGTCTATCCATTGTCTGTTCATTTTGGTGAAAGTCAGCCTGTCAGCTGACAGACAGCTGTGCTTGTCAGTGATGATGTCACCGGCTGCTTGTACCCCCAGTTTTTGCTGCTTAGCTTGCCTCCACATCCACACTGCTTTTGCCCCTACACATCACCCCTATCCATGCCTGTGCCTCTAGCCATAAGTCTGCCACCCATGGAAACTCATGGTGCAGAAAGTGAGGGAGCTGACTCTGAGGAACCCTTGGGTTTTGTAGCTGGTACTCCATCAAAGGTCTCTGCTGCTCACACACCCTGCTGAACATACGGTATCTAGGGTTAGAGCGTGTGGTGACCTCGCACAACAGTAGGTGCTTCAGGCAGATGTAGGCCTTGCTGGAGTGTATTGCGGCTAGCTCCAGGTACTGTAGACTTGGGAAAGTGGGTGTCCAAGTGCCGCACTTTCACCCTTAGCTCAGCTAATTTGGGGTATGTTTTTAAAAATCATTGCACCACTACATTGAACATGTGGGCCAGGCATGGAACGTGTTGGAGGCTGGCAAGCTCCAGAGCCCTCCAACAAGCTAAAACACCTGGCCCCAGGGGCAGCGGGGATAAACAAATTGCCATCTCATCCAGGATGGCATCCCTGACCTCAGAGGCAGTGTGCTGTCCGTCTCCCAAGCTGATGAGCTTCAGCCCAGCCTGCTGACGTCTCCCCACACCAGTGTTGCAGCGTTTTCAGCTCGTAGCTGGGGTCAATCTAACAGCGGAGGAGGAGGAGGGTGGTGTTTCAGCCCTCCTCCCAGGAATGTTTTGTGGGGAAACAAGTCAGGAAAATTCTTGAAACGGGAGAGTTTTGCATCTTTGCCCTTGCTGCCTATGGACATCCCTTTGTCTCTAGCCACCATTTTCCCTGCTTTGCTTGCCTCCACATCCACACTGCTTTTGCCCCTAGACATCACCCCAGTCCATGCCTTAGCTTGTACCCCCAGTTTTTCCTGCTTAGCTTGCCTCCACATCCACACTGCTTTTGCCCCTAGACATCACCCCAGTCCATGCCTTAGCTTGTACCCCCAGTTTTTCCTGCTTAGCTTGCCTCCACATCCACACTGCTTTTGCCCCTAGACATCACCCCAGTCCATGCCTTAGCTTGTACCCCCAGTTTTTCCTGCTTAGCTTGCCTCCACATCCACACTGCTTTTGCCCCTAGACATCATCCCTATCCATGCCTCTTCCCCTAGCCATAACTCTGCCACCCCTGGAAACTCATGGTGCAGAAACTTTGGTTGCTGACTTTGAGGAACCCTTGGGTTTTGTAGATGGAACTCCATCAAAGGTCTGTGCAGCTCACACACCCTGCTCAAGATATGGTATTGTAGGGTTTCACCGTGTGTGAATGACGGACAACAGCCTGTGTTTGGACAGATGTAGGCCTTGCTAGAGTGTTTTTAGGCTAGCAGCGACTCCTGTGCACTTGCAAAAGTGGGCGCACAAGCGCTGCACTTTCAACAGTAGCTTCGGTACATTTGGGTATGTTTTTAAAAAACTTTGCACCACTAGGTTAGACGTGGGCCAAACATGGAACGTGTTGGAGGCTGGCAAGCTCCAGAGCCGCTACCAGGTTCCAGCCATTATCACAGGCGTAAAAATGCCAGGCCCCAGGTGTAGCAGGGAAAAAAAAATGCCATCTCAGCCAGGATGGCATCCCTGACCTCGGAGGCACTGTGCTGTCTGTCCCCCAAGCTGATGAGCTTCAGCACCGTCTGCTGACGTCTCCCCACACCAGTGTTTTAGCGTTTGCCGCTAGTAGCTGTGGTGGAGGTTGCAGCGTCGTAGGGTTTCAGTCTACTCCTGCCATGAATTTTGGCCTGGGAGAGGAGATAGGCCACCCCAGTTTGCACCCGGGGAACAGACTCCACCACATTCACCCTGCCTGTCATTAAAGATAAGCACTGCAGCATCCCTGACCACAGGCGCTTGTCCAAGTGTCGGTGGTCAAGTGGACCTTGCAGCAAAGCGCGGAACTAAGGGCCCACCTGATGTTGAGTGACACGTGCTGGTGCAAGGCGGGGACGCCACACCGGGAGAAGTTGAGACGGCTAGGGACGGCATAGTGAGGTGCCACAGTTGCCATCAGGTCCGGGAAGGCGGGAGTTTCAACAAGCCGGAACGCCAACCTCTCCTGGGCCAGCAGTTTAGCGATGTTGGCGTTCTAGGCTTGCGTGGGTGGGTGGTTAGCGGTGTATTTCTGCCGGCGCTCCAATGTCTGAGAGATGGTGGGTTGTTGTAAAGAAGCGCCTGATGGTGCCTTTGATGGTGCAGGAGAAGGAAATAAGACAGAAACAGGGGAGGATGAGGGAGAAGTCAACAAAGTGGCGGAGGCAGATGAAGTGATGTCCTGGCTCGTCCTCTGGAGTGCATCGCCAGCACTGTGAGCAGAGGCAGTGGCATGAACGGCGGGCGACGTTTGTCCTGCCGTTGCTGCCTGCCACTGATTCCATTGCTTGGATTCCAAATGACGGTGCATTGAAGCGGTGGACAGGTTGCTCTTCTCAGGGCCCCTACTCGATTTTGAGAGGCAAATTGTGTAGACAACACTATCTGTCCTCGGCGCATTCCTTGAAAAAACTCTACACCTTCAAGAAACGTGCCCTCGATGGGGGAGTTTTTCTGGGCTGGGTACAAAAGGGAACATCTTCGGACATTCCGGGTCTGGCCTGGCTTCGGCAAAGCAGCTGACCTCTGCCTCTGGACATGTCTCTGCCTCTAGCTACCCTTTTTGGTGCTGCACCTGCCTCAACATCCACACTACTTTCCCAGCTTGACATCTGCCTTGTCCAGGTGGGGTCGGTGTCCTCGTCGTCCACCACCTCCTCTTCCAACTCCTGTCTCGCCTCCTCCTCCTGCACAATGCGCATGTCAACTGGCTGCCCTGACAGCAACTGCGTCTCATCGTCGTCGATGAGGGTGGGTTGCTGGTCATCCGCCACCAAATCGACCGGAGATGGAATGGAGGAGACTCTAGTGTTTGAGCATCTGGACACAGATACTCGTCTGTTAGGTCCGTGGAATCGCGAAATGGAGGGGCAGGTTGCGGTACAGTCAAAGGAAGGGAGAACAGCTCTGGGGAGCAGGGACAGTTGGGGTTATTGTTCTGGGAAGATTGGGAATTTTGGGTGGAAGGAGGACAAGACTGTTGGGTAAGAGGAGGTAGAGGCTGACTGGCTGGTGGACAATGTGCTTTAAGCGTTATCCGACAGCCATTGCAAGACCTGTTCCTGGTTCTCGGGCCTACTAATCTTTGTACCATTCAGCCTAGTTAATGTGGAACTTTTGTGCAAAGCGCAGAACTTAGGGCCCGCCTGATGTTAAGGGACACACGCTGGTACAAGGCTCAACTCACCCTAAGTGCCAAAAACACTGCTGGTGCAAGGCTCTACTCATGCCAAGGGCCTCAATCTCTGCTGGTAGCTCAGCTTAAGGTCATGTAACTTTGTTTGGAAGGGCTCATGTTAAGGGCTAGAAAAGTGAATTTTGGAAGGTCTTACCACATCACACACACACACACACACACACACACACACACACTCAAAATGACAGTTAAGGGTGAGGGCTTTTGGAATTCCCATTGCCTATTCCATTTGTGGTTGTCATGGGGAACGTGATTTAAAGGGGTGGTTGTTACTGTTTGTTGAGCTTAAATTGGGGTTTGTGTCCATCCATTTGGGGAGTAAAGAAGGTTTCCAGGTATTTTCCCACTTTGATAGAGGTTTTTTTGAATGTGGAAAGTGTGTAGTTGTTAGGCAGTGATGTTGGGGTAATAGAGGGTCTTTGGTGTGTTAGATGCCCCCAGACATGCTTCCCCTGCTGTCCCAGTGTCATTCCAGAGGTGTTGGCATCATTTCCTGGGGTGTCATAGTGGACTTGGTGACCCTCCAGACACGGATTTGGGTTTCCCCCTTAACGAGTATCTGTTCCCCATAGACTATAATGGGGTTTGAAACCCGTTCGAACACACGAACATTGAGCGGCTGTTCGAATCGAATTTCGAACCTCGAACATTTTAGTGTTCGCTCATCTCTACTACTGTGCATGGAGGGAGCAGCATCAGAGATCTGCACAGTAAAGGATCGTTGGCTGGGTCTATTACACGCACCTGCAGTCAGAAAAGAAGGATGGGCTGTCTTGCAGGAGGAAGACTGGAAGGAAGAGAGCTAAGTATATAATAGTTATACAGTTTCATAGTAGATGAGGTTGGATAAAGACATTAGTCCATCAAGACTAACCTATAACCCTACAATTCCTACAGTGTTGATCCAGGAGAAGGCAAAAACCGCCATGAGGCTCATGCCAATTGCCCTATTTCAGGGGAAAAAATTCCTTCCCGACTCCATTTCTGGCAGTCAGTAGAAAAACCCTGGATCAATGTGTCCTTTAAATCTAGACTCCATAACCTGTTATATTTTTCTCTTCAAGAAAGACATCCAGGCCCTCTTTGAACTTGTTTAATGAATCCGCCATCACCACTTCCTGGGGAAGAGAGTTCCAGAGCCTCGATGTTCTTACTGTGAAGAATCCCCTTCTATGTTTCTGGTGAAACCTTCTCTCCTCCAGACGTAGGGGATGTCCTCTTGTCACTGTCACTGGCCTAGGAGTAAAAATATCCTTAGAAAGTTCTTTGTATTGTCCCTTCATGTATTTGTACATTGTTATTAGATCTCCCCGTAGACGTCTTTTCTCTAAACTGAATAACCCCAAGTTTGTTAATCTCTTGTACTCCAGTCCACCCATTCCCCTAATCATTTTTCGTTGCCTGTCTTTGCACTTTTTCAAGTTCACTTATGTCTTTCTTGTATATCGGGGCCTAAAATTGCGCACAATATTCTAAGTGTGGCCGTACCAGTGATTTGTATAGAGGCATAACTATTTCCTTGTCCTGAGAATCTATAATTTTATTTGCCTTGGCAGCAGCTGCCTGGCACTGGTCACAAAAGGTAAGCTTGCTGTCCACCAAAATCCCTAAGTCTTTTTCATTGTCAGTCTTACTCAGTAATTTACTATTTAGTACATAGTCATACATTTTATTACGTCGACCAAAATGCATTACCTTACCTTGTCATCATTAAACTTCATTTGCCAAGTCTCCGCCCATGCTTCCAGTTTCCTTAGATCCCCTTGTAATATTCTACTATCCTCCTCATTTTTGATTATCTTACAAAGTTTAGTATCATCTGCAAATATAGACACCCTGCTTTGTAAACCCTCTACCAGGTCATTAATAAAGATATTAAACAAGAGAGGACCTAAAACTGACCCTTGCGGCACCCCACTGGTGACTGTGACCCAGTCTGAATATTTACCATTAACAAGTACCCTCTGTTTCCTATCAGTGAGCCAGTTGCTAACCCAAATGCATATGTTTTCCCCCAGTCCCAACATTCTCATTTTGCATACCAACCGTTTATGTGGAACAGTATCAAAAGCCTTTGAAAAGTCCAGGTACACCACGTCTACTGCATGACCCATGTCCAGTCTTGAACTGACCTCCTCATAGAAACTGATCAGATTAGTCTGACAGGACCGATTCCTCATAAACCCATGCTGATTGGGTGTTATAAGATTATTTACACTGAGATACTCCAGGATAGCATCTCTTAGAAAGCCCTCAAATATCTTTCCCACCACAGAAGTTAAAGGGGTATTCCCATGACGCTTGTTCACCAACCTGTAGGCTGTTGTGCTCTATTCACTTCCTGCTTTTCTCAGCACATTGGTGGGCGGGGTTTCACTTGCACAGGATTGGTTGTAAATGAATTACCACAGTGTGAAGCTGATGTAGCAGAGCTGGATTTGAGCCAGTTTGCATTACTTACAGAGGTAACAGACTTCCTATCTAAGCCCTTATCAGCCAAATTCAATTAAACCGACTGATAAGATCTCAGAAATCCTGGAGCTCTCACCTCCCCTATCTGAGAAGCTCCGCTACTTGTCAGACACAAACAGCTCAGAGCTGCTCCCAGCCCCCCCCCCCCCCCCTGAGAGCAGGCAGCAACATCACTTGACAAATGAGCAGATAATCCCAAGGGCCATAGAAACAAGTGTAAACAATGAAGTGAATAAATTAAGATAGCGGCCAAACAAAGCCGTTTTGATAAAGCAATGCATTTAGGAAAAGTCTTAGATCCACATAAACTAGCAGTATAGATAGGATCCTTGTGATGGGACAACCCCTTTAAACTTACTGGCCTATAGTTTCCAGGTTCACTTTTACACCCCTTTTTGAAAATCGGCACCACATTTCTATTCGCCAATCCTGTGGAACAGACCCAGTCATTACTGAATCCCTAAATATTAGATACAAGGGTCTATCTATGACCATGCTTAATTCCCTCAGAACTCGGGGGTGTATTCCATCTGGACCGGGCGATTTTAGTGTTATACCAGCGGCGCCGCAATTCTTCCTGGGTTAAGCAGGTGACATTTAATTGAGAGTTAACTTTACCCCTAATCATGTTGCTGGCCAATGGAATTTCTTGTATAAACACTGTAGAGAAGAAGGCATTTAATACTTGTGCTTTTTCCTCATCCTCCTCCACCATTACACCCAGATTATTTTTGAGAGTGCCCACATTGTCAGTTTTTATTCTCTTATTATTTATGTAATTGAAGAATAATTTTGGATTACTTTTACTTTCCTTGGCAATTTTTCTCTCAGCCTCAATCTTCGCCTCCTTTATTTGTCTTTTACACAATTTATTTTTCTCCTTATAGTTTTTTAATGCTGTGTCGCTACTCTCTTGTTTTAGTACTTTAAATGCTTCCTTTTTACCCCTCATTGCATTCTGTACCGTTTTAGTTAGCCATATTGGTTTTCTATGATTTCTGGCCTGCTTATTCCCATAGGGTATGTGTTTTCTAGTGTTCTTATTTAGTATATTTTTGAAGATGTCCCATTTAGTTTGTGTTCATGTCACGTTGAGAACATTGTCCCAGTTTATACTGTTAAGCTCCTCTCTCAGCTGGTTAAAATTGGCCTTCCTGAAGTTTAGTGTTTTTGTACCCCCTCTAATGAACATCTTAATGTGTACAAGAAAACTTATTATGTTATGGTCACTATTACCCAGATGTCCCTCAACCTCCACTTTTGACAGTGTGTCAGGTTCATTTGTTAAAATTAGGTCTAAAAGTGCCTCGCCTCTTGTTGGGTCCTGCACTAGTTGCGATGGATAATTGTCTTTTATTACTGACAAGAACCTGTTCCCTTTGTTGGATCTGCAGGTTTCTGCCTCCCAGTTGATATCAGGGTAGTTGAAATCCCCCATAATAATGACTTTATTATGCTTTACGGCCTCATGTATTTGTTTTATTAGTATATTTTCAGCTTCTTCCATTATATTTGGAGATTTATAACAAACCCCTATCAGTATTTTATTATTTTTTGTTCCTCCCGTAATCTCCACCCATAAGGACTTCACATAATCATTTTCCTCCCAGATGTCCTCACGTAGGACTGGCTTAAGGCCTGATTTTACGTATAAGCAAACCCCTCCCCCTTTCATATTTGTACGCTCCTTTCTAAACATGCTGTACCCTTGTATATTTACAGCCCAGTCATAGCTAGAGTCCAGCCATGTCTCACTTACCCCCACCAGGTCATAATTTTCTTCCAACATCATCACTTCTAATTCCTCCATCTTGTTAGTGAGACTTTGGGCATTTGTATACATATATTTCATAGATTTATCTTCCCTACTCTTTCACTGCCTACTTACTGCTCTAACCCCACCCCCCATTACAGTATCTAGCCCTCTTTCCATTTCTACACTATCTTGCCCTCTACATCTGTTACCCTCCCCCCCAGTACCTAATTTAAACACTCCTCCAACTGTCTAGCCATCTTCTCCCCCAGCACAGCTGCACCCTCCCCATTGAGATGCAGCCCATCCCTAAGCATAGAACCTGTAGCCCACAGCAAAGTCGGCCCAGTTCTCCAGGAACCCAAACCCCTCCTTCCTACACCAACTCTTGAGCCACTTGTTCACCTCCCTAATCTCCCGCTGCCTTTCCTGTGTGGCTCGTGGAACAGGCAGTATTTCTGAGAATACTACTCTGGAGGTCCTTGCATTCAACTTGCTCCCAAAATCCCTGAAATCATTTTTAAGAACCTTCCACCTATCGCTAACTTTGTCATTTGTGCCAATGTGCACCATGACCGCTGGATCCACACCAGCCCCACCCAGTAATCTGTCAACCCAATCCGTGATGTGTCGAACTTGAGCGCCAGGAACGCAACACACCGTACGACGATCCCGGTCTTTGTGACAGATTGCCCTATCTGTTCCCCTAATAATTGAATCTCCCACTACTAGCACCTGTCTAGTCTTCTCTGCGCTCCTATCCCCCTTCTTACTGGAGCAGACATTCCCCTAGCTTTCAGAGGAAGTGTCATGCTGCAGCAGTGTTAACCCTGTACTAACATCCCCCTCATCTGGCAATTTAGCAAACTTGTTGGGGTGTGCCAGTTCAGGACTAACCTCCGTGGCACACTTCCCTCTACCCCGCTGCTTTCCAACTGTCACCCAGCTAGCTGCCTCAAGTTCCTGAACCTCCATGCTACCATCCCCCTCTGCCCTTGCCCCAACGAGTTGCTGCTCTGTTAGCAACAAACTCCTTTCCAAGTTATCAATGGATCTCGGTGTTTTAATTTGCCCATTTAGATCCATGATCTGGGCTTCCAAATGTGCAATGTGATTGCATCTTTCACAACAGTAGGCCCCCTCAAGCGGCTGCTCAAGCAGAGCATATATGTTGCAAGATGCACACTGGACAGCATTGGTAAATATGGAGCACATCTTACCTGATGGGGAATATTACAGCAAAACAAACAAATGCAAATAAAAAGTGAAAGGGTTTTCCTTGTAAAGTCCCTGAATCTAAAGTCACTTAATATTAAATCACACTTAGACCAAACCACACTTAGGAACAAACCACACTCGCAAGCTCACACAAGCTTTATACTTAGCTTTTTTAAAGCTGCTCCAAACAGGACAGAAAGCTGCAACTCTTTCCACTAATTTCTCTGGTTGCAAAAAGGGGTTGGGGGTTGAACTGAGTAGGTAGGGAAGAGCTACTAGTAGTGGGTGGGATAGCTAGAGAGACAGGGAGGGGGTGTATGGGAGGAAGTAAGAGAGGAGAGAGGGAGAGAGAGAGGAATGAGGTGAGAGGTAGCTAGCATCGAAGTTACATAGCAGGAAGTTGAACCAAGTTAACAAATGCAGAAGATACCAGGAGCTCCCAGAGACACCCAGACATCACTGAAAACATGGCTAAAGGTATATGGGTGCATTTATTAACCCATTAATAGTACTAACAGAATTTTTTCAAAATAAATTTTTTGCTCGTAAAACCCTTTAAGCACAGCGCCATATACAGTGTACTGTCCCAATAACTTAACGTCCGAATAACTGACTTGAGAACAAGGTAGCTAAAGGATACATTTGATGTGAAAACTTTGCATATTGCAAGTTTTATCTACAAACATAGAATCTCTCCCTTGGGACGTGAACCAGGACTGAATCATTTTTTGTAATTGTGGCTAATTGCACATACAATTGGTAAAACTATATGTAAGCTATATAAGATGTCCTGTAGCTCTTCCTGAAGGTCTCCACTTGCCTGGGAGCCTTCTGTGCAGTCTGGTAGAGACTTTGATTCTATAGGTATTCAAGTATATGTAATACTTTACTGACCAGTATTATTTGAGCACTATATGGCAGTATTCTTTGGCTATAGTATAACCACATGTTTTTGTTTTGTTTTTGTTTTTTTAAATATTCATTACACACAAGGCATTATTCAGCCTATAGCTGTTCCTGGTCTTTAGATTAAAAAGGGTATACTACAGTATACAACTGTATGTCTATATAGAACTGCTAGATTGTATACATGAAATCATGACTAAGACCATAGTTGTTTTTTTATATTTACATATATACATAGTTACATAGATACAGTGGGGCAAAAAAGTATTTAGTCAGTCACCAATAGTGCAAGTTCCACCACTTAAAAAGATGAGAGGCGTCTGTAATTTACATCATAGGTAGACCTCAACTATGAGAGACAAAATGAGAAAACAAATCCAGAAAATCACATTGTCTGATTTTGTAAGAATTTTTTTGCAAATTATGGTGGAAAATAAGTATTTGGTCGCCTACAAGCAATCAAGATTTCTGGCTCTCACAGACCTGTAACTTCTTCTTTAAGAGTCTCCTCTTTCCTCCACTCATTACCTGTAGTAATGGCACCTGTTTAAACTTGTTATCACTATAAAAAGACACCTGTGCACACCCTCAAACAGTCAGACTCCAAACTCCACTATGGTGAAGACCAAAGAGCTGTCAAAGGACACCAGAAACAAAATTGTAGCCCTGCACCAGGCTGGGAAGACTGAATCTGCAATAGGCAACCAGCTTGGATTGAAGAAATCAACTGTTGGAGCAATAATTAGAGAATGGAAGACATACAAGACCACTGATAATCTCCCTCGATCTGGGTCTCCACGCAAAATCTCACCCCGTGGGGTCAAAATGATCACAAGAACGGTGAGCAAAAATCCCCGAACAACGCGGGGGGACCTAGTGAATGAACTGCAGAGAGCTGGGACCAATGTAACAAAGCCTACCATCAGTAACACACTACGCCGCCAGGGACTCAGATCCTGCAGTGCCAGACGTGTCCCACTGCTTAAGCCAGTACATGTCCGGGCCCGTCTGAAGTTTGCTAGAGAGCATTTGGATGATCCAGAAGAGTATTGGGAGAATGTCCTATGGTCTGATGAAACCAAACTGGAACTGTTTGGTAGAAACACAACTTTTCGTGTTTGGAGGAAAAAGAATACTGAGTTGCATCCATCAAACACCATACCTACTGTAAAGCATGGGGGTGGAAACATCATGCTTTGGGGCTGTTTCTCTGCAAAGGGGCCAGGACGACTGATCCGGGTACATGAAAGAATGAATGGGGCCATGTATCGTGAGATTTTGAGTGCAAACCTCCTTCCATCAGCAAGGGCATTGAAGATGAAACGTGGCTGGGTCTCTCAACATGACAATGATCCAAAGCACACCGTCAGGGCAACGAAGGAGTGGCTTTGTAAGAAGCATTTCAAGGTCCTGGAGTGGCCTAGCCAGTCTCCAGATCTCAACCCTATAGAAAACCTTTGGAGGGAGTTGAAAGTCCGTGTTGCCAAGCGACAGCCCCAAAACATCACTGCTCTAGAGGAGATCTGCATGGAGGAATGGGCCAACATACCAACAACAGTGTGTGCCAACTTTGTGTAGACTTACAGAAAACGTCCGACCTCTGTCATTGCCAACAAAGGCTATATAACAAAGTATTGAGATGAAATTTTGTTACTGACCAAATACTTATTTTCCACCATAATTTGCAAATAAATTCTTACAAAATCAGACAATGTGATTTTCTGGATTTGTTTTCTCATTTTGTCTCTCATAGTTGAGGTCTACCTATGATGTAAATTACAGACGCCTCTCATCTTTTTAAGTGGTGGAACTTGCACTATTGCTGACTGACTAAATACTTTTTTGCCCCACTGTACATATTTACAAATATACATATTTACAAATGTACATAGTTACATGATTCCATATTAACACATATACATGGTTACATGATTCCATATGTGCAAATCACATGGTTACATGATTCCATATGTACAAATCACATGGTTACATGATTCCATATGTGCAAATATATGGTTACATGATCCCATATGTACAAATCGCTTGGTTGTCTGGATAAAGGTCTCTTCTAAGCAAAGTGTTCTATAAAAGGTCAATATATTCCACATAGCCTCTATGATGTTATAGAAGTCTGTTGCTACCAAGCGATGTCGTGTTGAGATGTCAGTACCTGCCATACAACCACGGTGATGTCATAGAATTCTATGAGGACACTGCACTGCTTAAAGGGACTGTACTGAGATATGGTTCTTAGTCTATAATGTCTTCCAGAATTATTACGTTTATAAACAGTAAGGTCCAGAATTTGTCTAAATTTATAGGTTTATTCAAATGAGAATAAGGGATAAGATATTCACAAATTCCTGGTGAAAATTGACTATAATTATTGTATACTAGCTTCTGCCTGCGACTTTGTCTGCATGTTGTTGGCGTTGATGATCTGCCTATATTCAGCAAATTGCTGCTGTCGATGTTTTGACTGCTCCAGGATTTCGGCAGCTCTTAAGCTGTCAAGCTGCTGAACTTGTTCCTCACGCCGTGCCTGTGATTGTTCCGGCATCTCAGCAGCTTGCTGGGATGCCATATAATAAGTGTGTTGTTGGAGTTGATATAATCCGCCTGCTCTGGCATTTCAGCAGCTGTAAAGCTGACCTGCCGCTGAACTCATTCCTTGCGCTGTGCCTTTGATTGTTCCGGCATCTCAGCAGCTCACTAGGAAGCCATTAATGAGCGTGTTGTTGGTGTTGATGATCTGGATGCTCCAGCGTTTTGGCAGCTCTCAAGCTGGCCTGCCTCTGAACTTGTTCTTCACACCGTACCTGTGATTGTTCCAGCATCTCAGCAGCTCGCTGGGATGCCATATAATGAGTGTGTTGTTGGCACTGATGATCCGCCTGCTCCGGCATTTCGGCAGTTGTCAAGCTCGCCTGCCACTGAACTCATTCCTCGCGCTGAGCCCATGATTATTCCGGCATCTCAGTAGCTCGTTGGGACACCATATAATGAGCGTGTTGTTGGCGCTGATGATCCCCCTCAAAACATGTTGTGCTCAGGCATGGAGACTCAGCATGTTGTGAATGTTAGCCTCTGTTTTCAATTCTGAAAAAATTGAGTGAGCTGGCCAGCGAAAATTTTTTGAAAAAGTTAAATCAAAATGGTTGTCTGGGCAAAAAAAAAAGATTTTTAAAATAGGCAGGGGGGAGGTGAACAAAATCTTAAAAAGTCATACCTATCAATAGTGTTCAAGTGTCCTCGCCTCCTAGCACCATCTGGTCCTGCTGTTCCGGTATCTTCTTGAAAGTGAAACTTCTTGCCATATGTGATGTCTAGGATCCTTTCCATTGAAACCACTGTCAATCAGTGACCTCAGTAGCATCAGAAAGTGACCCTGGGATGTAACAGGTAGTCACGTCACATGTCCTTCGCTATGGCCACCAACTGGCCTCAGCAGTCATGTGCGACGAGGTCTTCCGCTGAAAGACAACGATGGGCCCACAGGAACAAACTATGTTGGGAGGCACGAGAGCACCGGGGAAAGGTATGTATGTTTTTTTTTGGGTAAGTTTCTCCCTGCCCCTGCCTTTTTAAAATATAACATTTTTGCCTAGACATTTCCTACACAGCAGCTTCTTCTTTCTGTGTAACACCACACTGTCCTGTACAATCCAGAATAGCACTTTCCACATAAGAGTCTGATCACATGGTCATGAAGTCATCGAAGGTCTTTTATCCAACTAGGATTTAGCATCTACCATTTAGCCTCTACCCTCTGCTGAGACATGAGCCGGTGGATGGGGCAAAGTTTAACAGCAAAACACTTCAGGGGCATAGCTGGACTTCAGCGGCATAGCAGAACAAACCGCAAGCTATCCGGGACAATGGAACAGCAGTGTAGAATTGGGACTGTCCCGCCGGATCCGGGATGGTTGGGAGCTATGCATAGCAGGAAGCTGAAGCAGTAAACAAAAGCAGGAGATACCAGCAGCTCCCAGAGACACCCAGAAAGCACACAAAACACAGATAAAGGTATAAGGGTGCATTTATTAACCCATTAGTAGCAGTAACAGACATTTAAAAAAAAAAAAAACACAATTTTTTTTTTTTAAACCCTTTTAACCCCTTAGTGAAAAGCCTGTTTTGGACCTTAATGACCAAGCCACATTTTGGAAATTTGCCCTGTGTGACTTTATCAGTGAATAATTCTGTAACAGTATTAGGCATCCAAGCGATTCTGATATTGTTTTTTCGTGACATGTTGTACTTTACTGAGAAGGTACAATTAGACTGATACATCTTGCATAAATTTATTAAAAAACTCGCAAATGCTGAAAATTTTTTAAATTTTTCAATGTTTTCCATTTTCAGCTGCGATATCTCACATATGCACAATAATACAGGGCAAAAAGTTAGTAGTTATATATTTCTAAATGTTCCTTTTGTGTTTCAAGCATATTTGAAATAATTTTAACATATTTGAGTAATTTAGACAATTTAGAAGTTTATCAAGTTTATAAGCAAAATTTGGAAATTTTGAGTTTGTCATTTTTTCCTGTTCCAAGCTCTGTTTGCAGACAGGAATAGGTGGCATAATGACAGAAACTCCAATTAAATGACCCAATTTGGAAAACTAGACCCCTTCAGGTATTCTTTGAGGGGTATTGTGAGCATTTTGATCAAACAAATATTGTTTTGCAAGAATTATTACAAATGATGAAAAAAATTACATTTTCATTTTCTTCAAATATGTGTCATTTTAAAGCCAGTTTTTTTGCACACAACACATCAAAAAGAAGAAACACACCCCAAAATATATCACCCCACTTCTCCCGTGTTAAAAAATGTACACTTTGTGGCCTTAGTCCTATGTACGCACATACAGGAGGGCCCAAGAGGTAGGGAGGGCCAAATGGATTTCAAAACACAAATTTTGCTTGCAGATATTTTAGGCCCGTTGCACATTTCAACAAGATTTGAGTTACCAAAGCAATTGAAAAACCCCATAAATGACCCCATTTTATAAACTAGACCCCTTAAGGTATTCATTGAGGGGCATAGTGAGTACTTTGGCCCCATAAGTTTTGAGAAAATTTGCATCAAACAAAAAAATTGTCATTTTATAGGCAGTTTTTTTGCACATATCACATGAAAATGAAGAAAAACACCCCAAAATAGATGACCCCATTTCTCCTGTGTTCAAAAATGTACACTTTGTGGCCTTAATTCTATGTACGGACGCACGGTAGGGCCCAAAAAGAAGGCAGCACCAACTGGATTTTAAGACACAAATTTTGTTTGCAGATATTTTAGGCCCATTGCGCATTCAAACAAGATTTGCGTTACCAAAATAATTTAAAACCCCAATAAATGACCCCATTTTATAAACTAGACCCCTTGAGGTATTCATTGAGGGGTATAGTGAGTATTTTGACCCTATAGCCGTTTTACAGATTTTACTAACCTTGGGATGTGTAGGTTAAAAATTGCTAAAATGTCCCTTTATCCCCAAAGTTTTCATTTTCAAAAGGGGTTAAAAGAGAAAAAGCCCCCCACAGTTTGTTACACAATTTCTCCTGAACACGGCAATACCCCATATGTGGCCATAATCTGCTGTATGGGTACATGGGGGGGATCAGAATGGGAAGAGCGCTATTTGGCTTTTGGAGGGCAGATGTTGCTGGAATAGTTTTCTGGTGCCATGTCGCATTTGCTGAGCCCCTAAAATATCAATACAATGGAAAACCGTCAAAGGTGACCCCATTTTAAAAACTACACCCTTCAAATAATGTATCAAGGCATATTATCACTTTGAGCATAAAAATTCTTCCAAAAAATTAATGTACAAAATGAAAATTTAAATTTTTAAAGAAACCTGCCATCTCGGTGCCCAATACGTTGCACCCACTTTGTGTTGTCAGAGACCTGCACGCCTAAAACTATTAAGTGGGCCATCCCGAGGGGCAAAAAATTATATATGTGGGTGTAAACTACTGCTTGGGCACACAGCAGGGCTCAGAAGGGAAGGTGCATTGCACTTTTTAGATTTTGGGGTACAGAGTTAGAGGGACCCTCTAGGCGCCATGACATTTTTGCAGAGCCCTGGAGGTGACAGTAAACTGGAATTCTCCAAGAAGTGACCCCATTTTGTAGGGGCAATTTTAGGGTCTTCCCAAATGTGACATGGTGTCCAAAAATGAAGAATCTAAATCTGAACTCCAAAAGCACATATCACTCCTTCACATCTGTGCCCTGCTGTGTACCCAAATGGCGGTGTATGCCCACATGTATGACACTGGTGTACCCCAGATAACGTACTTAATGCCATATGTGGGTAGAAATGGCTATTTGGGTACAGCTGGGCACAGAAGGGAAGGAGCGCTATTTTGGTTTTTGGAGCAGTTGAATCTGCAGACATGTCACCTCATTTTGGACACTAGCCCACTGATGGGATTTATCAAGTGGCGGAGCGAGCATTTTAACCCTTGAGTGTTGCATTTATTTAGTTTCCAGAAATGAAATTGTATCTGATAATGAGAAGTTAAAAATTAAATTTTTCCAGAGATTCGCCATTTCAGTGCCCGATATGTTGTGCCCAACTTATGTTAGCAGAGATACACACTCCAAAAACTGGTAAGCGGGTATCCCGGGCACAACAGCTTTCAGAGCGTTCATCTCTGATACAAGTCGGGCACAACATATTACGCACTGAAATGACAGATTCCTGGAAAAATGGTCATTTTCACCTCTCACAATCAGCTTCGTATTTATTTATGGATAATAAGTTATAGCAACACTTGGGGGTTAAAAATGCTCTCTGTACCCCTGAATAAATCCTTCAGGGGTGTAGTTTCCAAAATAAGGTCACATATCAGGGGATTCCACTTTACTGGTGTTTCAGCTCTGCAAAAGTGTCATGGCATCCAAAAACCAAACCGTCTGCGCTCCAAAAACCTAATAACCCTTCTTCCCTTCTATGTCTGGCTGTGCCCTAATATCAGTTTATTCCCACATATGACATTACGTCCATTATCCCGGGTACACCAGTATCATACATGTGTCATACATGTGGCATAAACTGCAGTTTGGGCGCACAGCAGGGTGCAGAAGGGCAGGAGCGCTATGCGGCTTTTGGAGTACAGATTCAGATGTTTGGTATCTGGACGCCATGTCATGTTTGTAGAGCCTGTAAGGTATCAGAAAAGTGGATTCCCCAAAGGAGTGACCCCATTTTGAAAACTGCACCCCTCAAAGAATTTCTCAGGGGGTGTAGTTAGTATTAGTATCCCAGACGTGACTGCACAGCGGATGGTGAAGAGGGAATATGTAAGCGGTGTGGAGGACATTGCAGACACCAAATTGCCTACTATGTCCCAGTAGCTCCTATGATTGGGGGAGTCACTCTGGGGGGTCACTTTGGGGTCACTTCTGGTGTCTTTTCGCTCATAAGCTGTAAATCTGGGGTGTCCCCTGATATCCGCTCACACAGCTTATATATTCCCTTCCTGACGCAGCCAGTTGTATTCTAATAATTTGGCGATTTTGGGGCTTTTTTGCCTTCACATTACTAGATGCTATATTTTCTTTATTTTTCTGGTGACATGGCCATATAAGGGCTTGTTGCTTGCGGGATGAGATGCATTTTGTAACAACACCATTTTTGGGTGCCTACAACTTATTGATTACATTTTATTAACCCTTTTTTGCTGGATTTAAAAAAGAAAAAATCAATTCTGGCATTGCATTTTACCTTTTTAATTTTGCGTCATGCAGCGTACAGTATAAGTAACATGTGACCTTTATTCTGCGGGTCAGTACGGTTACGGCGATACCTCATTTATATTATTTTTTTATGTGATACTAATTCTGTAGAGGAAGAACACATTTGGGTACATAAATCAGTGATTTTTGCATCGCCATCTTCTGAGAGGCGTAACATTTTTATTTTTCGGTTGACAGTGTTGGTTGGGGGTTTATTTTTTGCGGAACAACCTGCGCTTTTTATTGGTACTGTTGTGGGGTGCATATGACTTTTTGATCACTTTTTATAGCCTATTTTGTAAGGTAAGATTCGAAAAATCACTACTTTCGGCGGGTTTTTTCCTTTTTTTTTCCGACGTGCACCGTGTACATTAAATATTGCTTCAGTTTTATTGCACAGATTGTTACGGACGCGGCGATACCAAATATGCATTGTTTTTATTAATTTTTAGGTTTTTTTATATAATTCATTTTCTATAAAAAAGGGCATTTTTGGGACTTTATAACTTTATTCATTTTTATTATAAACTTTATTTATTTTTCACTTTTTTTCTCTTACTTTTTCATGTGTCCCATTAGGACACTTGGATTAGTGATGCTTTGATAAAAGCATCACTAATTCTCTTATTAGACGCTGCAGGACACAGCAGTCAGTGTCTTGCAGGGTCTGGAGGAAGTCAGTCGCAAGGGCTGCCTGCGGCTGACTTCCTCTTACCCCGGGCAGAATCAACCAAGTATCAGGGGTCTTTAGCAGTCTGGGGTCACTGGCCAGACCCCAGACTGCATGTTTGAGACACTGGCACCCCCGATCTCGCCGCGGGGGGTGCCGATCAGACCGGCAGCATCACGGAACCGCTTCAGTTCCGTGATCATGTTTGATCACGGAACTGAAGGGGTTAAAACCCCCCGATCGGAGACCCCTCCGATGGGGGATAATGGAGCAGGGTCTTAGCTGTCAGGTACAGCTAAGATCCGCTCCATTTACGTCGACACTGACAGGGAATCCTTCCCTGACTGCCCGACGTAATTTTACCATAGGGCAGTCAGGAAGGACCTGTCAGTGCCGACGTAATTTTACTATGGGCCGGTCGTTAAGGGGTTAAATACTATATATGAAACTCTATTGACCTTATGGGGGCACAATGCAACAGATTTATTATTTAAGACTGTGGTTCTGTCAGTCTTAGTAAGAGTCCCAACAGGTACAAGTGGCAACCAATTTAGACGCTCCAGTCTCTTAATAGATCAGGCACACTCCCATATACTAGAGCAGACCTGGGCAATATCCAGCCCGCGGGCCACATCCGGCCCTCTGACTACTTCTGTCCGGCCCACATAGCTAGTGGAAGTTTTTTCAAGGACCTGTGATGATGTCATCACAGCCTATCACCAGGATAGGCTATGATTCGTTAGTGGGCGGAGCCACACAGGACTGTGCTTTCTGCAAGCTGCCGGCAATGTGGGCTGCTGGATGATAAAAAGAGAAGAGACAGCATGTGTGAGCAAGAGGGGGGAAATAGGGGCAGATGTAGGGGGGCAATTAAACTGAATGCACATGGAGGGGGCACATTAAACTAGGGGGCAGATGGAGGGTGACATTAAACTGGTGCAGCTGGAGGAGGATATTAAACCATGGGGGGTAGCTAGAGGGGGACATGTTTACCTCTAGTTGCCACCAGTTTAATGTCCCCCTCCAGCTGCCCCAGTTTAATGTCCCCTCTAGTTTCTTCTATTTTATACTGGGGCACCAGGAGAGGGACTTAATACTGGGGGACATTTGGAGGGAAACACTATAATGTGGGGGTGTATAATGTTAGGGTGACTGTAGAAGGATTTTACTTTGTGGGACACATGGAAAAATGATTGAGAATGGGCGGAGTCAGCAGATAAGTGGGTGGAGCTAAATTTGCCACGGAGCACATGGCCCTCTAGAACTGTTACAATTTCTCATGTGGCCACATGAGAAAATTAATTGCCCACCCCTGTACTAGAGTCTAGATCTATGGCAGTTCCTAACATTTCTAAATTTCCTGTGATAGTGTGAATTACAATAAATATGTCCCCGTCCATGTTGGGAGAAAGTGGTGAGTGAGATCCCGAATGTAGCGCATATTTGGCACAAGAAAAGACCTTGAGCCAAATGTGTGCCTTATGTTAATCCATCTGAGCCAGAAAACTGGCATAGGTGGGATAATACATTCTGTGTGTAAAAAATAAAAATAAAAAAGACAAATAATATAAAAAATAAAGTACAATTTAAAAAAAATGTCAGTTTGTGCTGTTAAAAAAACAAACAAGAAAATGTGGAAACAGACTCATTTCCCCTATGTATTTAATCTTTTACAATATATTAAAAATGAGAAAAACATATAAATGAAAAAAATGACATAAAAATGTTATAGCTTTCAAAAGAGCGTTTAGGGTCATGAACCAGGGAAAATGGCCAAGTCATGAATGGGTTAATCTGTAATTCTAGAGGCAAGGGGACACTTTATTTGTGTTTGCTTTAAAGACAATGAGCAGTAGAAGTCAGTGATATCCCACAGTCAGTGTCACTTCCAAATGCTGCATATTCATTTTAAGGAGGGGAATATTTCCCTACGGAAAGTCAACTACTGCTGTAACTAAATATTGCTGACTAAGCAGAGCTCCTGTCTGAATGTGACACCTCTTTGGCACGAGGCCTCATAAAGGGATTCTTTTAGAAGCTTTTCATTAATTTGCATTGGAAGGCTAGGAACTTAACTAATGTAAACTAACAGTAAACAGTTAAAAGCGAATTAACAAATATATACATCATATGTGTAATCATTAGAAGAATACATTAAAATATCTAGTAAATAATGACATATCGAGTTTTAATACTTTAAACGTGTATTGCAAGGTTCAGAAACTATTGGTAAATAACTGGCTAGAACACGTAGTAAAAACTAAGCAATATGTCTCTGTTCACAACTAGATTTATAGCTCTGAGTAATTTAGGTACAAGTGGTCATAAAGCATGAAGACAACCTATAATGATTTTCCTTATCTACACGTGTTTAAAACTTTGGTTCCTTTAATACCCAATGGAAAGCACAATGCAGCACAATTTCATGTATAGCTTGTCTTTCTATGACTTTGATTACAGTCAGGTTACTTGGTCTCTGTGTCTCTGCACAAAAACAAACAAAAACAAGCATATTTTTATTGTGCATTATTAGATTATTAATTGTGCAAGTATTTAAAAAAAAACAAAAACACCCTGGATCTCCACTTTTATGGTCATGGGGTACTTTGTCATGTGGTGTTTGGTGCCAGAAGGTAACTCATTTTTGCTTTATTCACATTGTTTTGCTGTACATATCTCCATTAGCTATTATAAATTCTATTAGTGCCGATGCAACTCAGTGCACATCTTGAGCAATGTATGTTTTTCTGCAACAGTTATTTGAGGGGGCAAATTGTTCTACAGGGGGTAACGGAATTGCTTATCTGGAAGCCCAGATTGATAAGCTTGATTAATATAAAGCATCAAGGTAGAAAAAACAGGGGGCACTCACCAAAGGCGGTTTCTTCTAAAAGCAGTCCTTTATTGTAGAAAGGTTTACAACAAACATGGGAGGGAGCGATGACACAAAGGCAACAAGGTGGGGGCATGTTCTTCTTTTCTGAAATTCTTTGTTCTATCCAGGTAGGTCAGAATAGCAATTTTAACATCTAAGGTGTGAAAAACATAACTGTTCTTCCATCTCAGAATGAGAATAGAAGACTGGTAAGAAGGATTCTTTATTGATATTCTGAAAAGAAGGAACTTTAGGTATAAAATTTGGCAAAGTTCTCAGGAGAAGCCCATTGGGCAGGATTCTTAGGTACAGGCTTTTTGAGATAAGGTCTGTAGTTCTCCCAGACTTTTAGCAAATGTAATTATTACTAAAGCTACATTACATGATAACCATGTAAGGTCAATGACCTGGATAGGTTCAAATGGATGAGATGTCAAAACATTGAGACCAACAGATAAGTCCCAGACAGGTACAGGAGGTTTAACTTCCGGTCTCAGGTTTCTAATTGCTTTGAAAAAGTTGACACTAAGGATGACCAGAAATTTTTCCATTAGTCATAGCATTAACTGCTATCTTGTGTACTTTAATAGTATTAAATTTAAGCCCTTTTTGAAAACCATTTTGCAAAACACTTAGTATTTCTACTGACTGAAATTCTGAATCACTGAGCCAGAAAGAACACCCATACTTTATGATGTCTTATTTGTAGAGAGCTTACAGGCTGCCAATAGAGTATTAATTTACGGATGTAGACAATCCTGTATTTTTCAATTTTGACCTGTCACAAACCAGTCAGAAAAAGACAGTTCAGTTCTGGATGGAACAAGTCTTTTTGAACTAACAGATCTTGGTGCTGGGGAAGAGGCCAATGCTCGTTGTTCAAACATTGCAGTAATAGAGGAAACCAGGCCCTGTTGTTATTATTACTGATGTTCCTTCCTTCAATATTTTCTGCCGACATCTTTGAATAATCTGAACTGGTGTAAAGACGTGAAGAAATTTGTATCTCCAACTCATGGAGAATGTGTTCACTGCATACAGGTGATCTTGACGATTTAGAGAACAGAACCTAGGTAAGTAATGAAACAGTTAATTAGTATAGGTCTGAGGTTCTTAGATAGCGATTACATGCCTTGAGGCTCCTCTGAATAAGTGTGAGATGAAAGTATGCCCTAGTACTTATAGATCATGTGGCTATATCTGCCATTTCAGCAGTATTCCCCTGATTCAGTATTCTCTAGCGCTTAATGCACATGCTTGAAGATGACAGGAGCAGTAGGAGAACGAGTAAGAGAAGGGTAAGAGTCTATGAGATGCTGGGAGAGTACCGGTTGCACTGAGGAAGATCACTGATGAGGCAGGTATGTTGTGTCATGGTAGGGGTGGTGCTCACGCTTAAACTTGCTGATGACTGAGGGACGTCACACTGTGTCTTGCTCGATCTAAAAATGCCCTCCTGGAGCTTTCCTGCTCTATGTCTCCTCCTGTTTGTGAACTAAGAGATTCCTTTTTCTATAGATTGCAGATGTCCAGTGGTAAAAAAAAAAAAAAGCATAGAAGTTGTATTGAAAACGTCAGAAGTTGTTACCTGATGACTATGGGCCTAACGTGTGTGTGTGTGTATATATATATATATATATATAGTATATATATATATATATATATATATATATATATATATATATATATATCTTACTCAAAGTCAAGCCTCTACTACCAGTTCTAAAACTAAGCGAATGACTAAATCTGAATCCTGCGTTAGTTGTCTCCAACACCTACCTGAGTATTACCCCTCCAACATATGTGCACGTTTCTGAAGATGAACAGATAACTAATAATACATGAAGGGACCATACAAAGTCCTTTTTAACCCCTTCCCGACATGCGCCGTAATAGTACGGCGCGTGTCGGGTCTGTAACTATGGCGACCGCCCGGGAGCCGGGCGGCCGTCATAGCCGCCGGGTGTCTACTGCTTCAAGCAGTAGACAACCGGCTCTAATGCCTCCGATCGGTCCCCGGACCGATCGGAGGCATTAACCCCTCCGGCGCTGCTGTCAAAGGCGCCGGAGGCGCCATCTTCCCGGCGGCGCATGGGCGCCGCCATTTTGGCAGGGATCGCCGGCTCCTGGAGCATGCTCCAGGGCCGACCCCCCGTTGCCATGACAGCCGGGAGCCTTGTTAAGGGCTCCCAGCCAGTCTGCAAATTCTCTCTTTTGCAGGCTGGTGTATACAGCCTGCAAAAGAGATTATGCTTTTTTGCAATGCATTGCAATGCATTAGCATTGTAATGCATTGCATTAGTGATCAGACCCCCTGGGGTTCAACACCCCTAGGGGGTCTAATAAATGCAAAAAAAAAATAAAAAAAAAAAGTAAAAAAAAATATAAAAAAATATAAAAAGTATTAAAAGTTCAAATCACCCCCCTTTCCCTAGAACAGATATAAAAGTAGTTAAAAACTGTGAAACATATACATGTTAGGTATCCCCGCGTCCGAAATCGCCCGCTCTACAAATCTATACAAATATTTTTCCTGTTCGGTAAACGCCGTAGCAGGAAAAATAGTCAAAAGTGCCAAACCGCCGTTTTTTCACTGTTTTAATTCTGCTAAAAATTTGAAAAAAAGTGATCAAAGCATTAACATTTCCCGAAAATGGTAGAACTAAAAAGTACACCCGGCCCCGCAAAAAAAGACGCCCTATGCATCCCCGTACACCTATGTATAAAAAAGTTACGGCCGTCGGAATATGGCGACTTTTAGAAAAAAAAATTTTTAACACCGTTTTGGAAATTTTTTTAGGGGTCAAAATGTAAATAAAACCATATAAATTTGGTATCCCTGGAACCGAACCGAAACACAGAATACAGGGGACATGTCATTTTGGCTGCACAGTGAACGCCGTAAAACCAAAGCCCGTAAGAAAGTCGCAGAAATGCATTTTTTCTTCAAATCCACCCCATTCTGAATTTTTTTCCTGCTTCCCAGTACATTATATAGAATAATTAATGGTGGCATCATGAAGAAAAAATTGTCCCGCAAAAATTAAGACCTCATATGACTCTGGGAGTGGAGAAATAAAAAAGTTATGGGGTTTAGAAGGAGGGGAGTCAAAAACGAAAAACGAAAATCAAAAAATGCCATCGGCGGGAAGGGGTTAATGATCTGTTTATACTTAGGCCTGTGACATTGAAAAGGGCCTAAGTGTTCTCTATGTCTAGAGGAGAGAACATTTCACCAGCATCATAGACAGGAACTTTGTACTGTAAGGGTAGTGTGGCTATGAAACTCAGTGTCACGAGATGTGATGATGGTGGATACATTGTGCATGTTCAAAAAGGGCCTGGACGCCTTTCTTATACAGAAAGATATTATAGGTAACAGGTTTTAGATTTTGAGTAAAGACAAGTTGATCCAGGGTTTTATACTAATTGCTGCATCAGCCTCATGGGTTTTTTTTTTTGCCTTCCTCTGGCTCTACACAGAAGTGGTTATAGGATGGACTTGATGGACTGGTGTCTTCATCCAACCTCATCTACTATGTTATTTCTATTAGTAAGATTTCTCTGAATAGATGTTCATGCACCTTCTTCAGGTTAGTTTTATTTCATAGTAAAGGAAACCAATTTTGTTTATGACATCTCACATGCAATTTATGAACAATTTTATTATTTAAAGGAAACCAAATAAGAGCAACTGAGGAGTGTACAGGACTCCACACAACTAGGTGGTAAGCACCAAAAGCACCAGCATGTGACTACATGTGAGATTGGCTTACAGACAGTGGCGTAACTACCATAGAGGCAGCGGAGGCGGCTGCCACAGGGCCCGGGCCATTAGGGGGCTTGGTGACAGCCGCTACCGCTGCATTTTTTTTTTTTTTTCAATAGGCCGTTACGGGCCCTATTCACCTATCAACAAGTGACACCGCGGGCCCAACAAACACTATCATTATACTCAGGGGTCTTTGCAGACCCCCGAGTATAATGATTGGCGGACCGGGAGAGGTAAGGGAACATAGCAAACAGTGTTACTTACCTCTCCACGATCCTGCCAGGCCTCTGTCATTCGTGTCTGACGTCTCTGACGTCACATGACCCAGGCCTGCTTCCCAGATCATGTGACGTCCGACGTCATTAAAGCAGGACAAGAGCGGCGGCCGACAGCATAGGAGCCGGGGAACAGGTAAGCAACTGTTTCTGTTTTTTTTAATGTTTTTATTCCCCCGGGTCTCCGATTATTATACTATGGGGTAAGAAAAGACCCCAGAGTATAATAATTGTTTATGGGTGTCCACAGTGGGACATAATACTGTGTTCAGGGGACACTATGGGGGATAATACTGTGTGCAGGGGACACTATGGGGGATAATACTGTGTGCAGGGGACACTATTGGGGATAATACTGTGTGCAGGGGACACTATGGGGGATAATACTGTGTGCAGGGGCCACTATGGGGCATAATACTGTGTGCAGGGGTCACTATGGGGTACAATACTGTGTGCAGGGGCCACTATTGACGATAATACTGTGTGCAGGGGACACTATTGGGTTAATACTGTGTGTGCAGGGGACACTATTGGGGATAATACTGTGTGCAGGGGACACTATGGGGGATAATACTGTGTGCAGGGGCCACTATGGGGGATAATACTGTGTGCAGGGGACACTATTGGGGATAATACTGTGTGTGCAGGGGACACTATTAGGGATAATACTGTGTGCAGGGGACACTATGGGGGATAATGCTGTGTGCAGGGGACACTATTGGGGATAATACTGTGTGCAGGGGCCACTATTGGGGATAATACTGTGTGCAGGGGCTACTAATGGACATAATACTGTGTGCAGGGCTTACTAAGGGACATAATAGAGTGCGGAGGAGGGGGTCGGTCGAGGTCTTCGGCGTCGGTTTGGGGGGGGGGGCATGTCAAAAGTTTGCCACGGGGCCCCGCCATTCCTAGTTACGCCACTGCTTACAGAGGCATCTCAGCTACAGACAAGATTGTCAGTAAAAATTGTAATTGCATACTAACCATTTTTAAAGACAAACTGAGGCCTGCAGACGCTGATGTCTTGTTCTTCATGCCAACATTGCTATTGGTAATGGCTCATGTAATATTCTTGTTTTAGGAAAGAAAAATGAACAAAACCTGAACATATGAACAAAACCTAAGGATACTTTAATATTCAGACAAGCCTGACCCCGGTCTCCTTACTAGCAAATTAGCCTTTATTGACTTGCCAACAACTAATCCAATATGATGTACAGTGGTAGCGAAGTGGATAAGATTTAACCAAATGTCATCCACATGCTGTGCTAAAAACTCAATGCACTAAGGGGGGAGTTCACACTACTGTCAGTGTCTGACAGGTAGTGTCCGCTGCTAATGTCTGTTCAAAATCTTGCACGGACATTAGCAGCAGACACTAGCTGTGTCCGTGACATTTTTCATTCATTTAAATGGCGATCGGGTGCATTGTTTTGCACTCCGTGCCTGTCCTTCACTGTCCGTTCGTAAAGATGTCTGACTTTTCAAGCGGACAGAAAAAACCTACATGTCGGGTTTTGCTGTCCGCTTGCAAAGTCGGACATCTTTACAAACGGACAGTGAAGGACAGGCACGGAGTGCAAAACAATGCACCCGATCGCCATTTAAATGAATGCAGAATGTCACGGACACAGCTAATGTCCGCTGCTAATGTCCGTGCGAGATTTTGAACAGACATTAGCAGCGGACACTACCTGTTAAACAATGACGGTAGTGTGAACGCCCCCTAACTGACCTGAGCTGCAGACTTTTATGTTTAATCTGTATTTATTACTTAAAGGGGTTTTCTGGGCAGAAAATATTTTTTTTATTATTTTTATAAAGGTTTTTTAGTGCTTAGTAATGGGTTAATAAATATACCCATATACCTTTAGCATTGTTTGGAGTGATTTCAGGGTGTCTCTGGTGGCTGCTGGCATTCTCTCCCTTTGTTTTTCTGGTGTTAACTTCCTGCTGGGCAGCTTCCTGTGTAGCTGCTGCACTAGTTCCCTTTCACTCAGCCCCCCTCCCCACTCTGTTACTAAACCCTCCATCTCACTAAGACTAGCCCCTCCTATGCTCAGTCTCACTAAGCCTAGCCCCTCCCACTCTCACTGACTAGCGATCCCATCCATTACTAGCCCTTCCCACCCTCCCTGTCTCACTAAGTCTATCAATCTCGCCCATTAATAGCCCCTCCCACCCAGCCGCGTCTCCCTAGCTAACCTATTGCACCAACTGCTAGAACACAGGGAGGAGCCGTCCCCGGACACAGGAAGCGGTAAGTATTGCTGGGGATAGGGGAAGGGGAAGAGTGATGGTGACGTTGCATTTAAGAAGCGGTGAAATGGAACGTCACCAGATTATCAGAAAGTGTCTCTGGGGTGGTCACATGACCGCTCCAGGGATATGGGTAATTATAGATTTTTTTTTTTTAATTGAAGTAAATTAGAAGTTAGGTGTGGGAAGGGAGTTTATATTAGGGTTTAATTATCAGTTTATCCTGGAAATCCCTTTAATTTTGAAGGCATACAAAACTTACATTAAATAACACATGACCATTGATGTCACGTTTTTGATCATCAGTTTAACTGACTAGTACTATGGATACAAAAAACTGATGCAAAAAAACCAGATGAAAGTCGATGGAAAATAATGACCGTTCATTTACATAGAGACAATGTTAGTAAAAACGGATCAGTTACCGTAGAACAGAAAAGTAGGATAAACCACACTTTTGTTTCCCACAAAAAAAAAAAAGAAAAACAGAAATTGATCCATTTTTATTTAACATGGGCTCTATGTAACCAAAAGGCATCTGGTTGCCATTTTAATTTGTTTTTGAATCATCTGCAAAAGTAATCAGTTATATTGATAATCAAAACGTGATAAGAATGAGCCCCCAAGTCAGCTAAGCACTGAGAAACAGACAGAAGGCTCTATTCAGACCATGTTATTTGCATCTGTTTTATACATTCCTTTAATGGATGCCAAAAGCGGATGCATAAAACGGACAAAAATGGAAGCAAACTGATAGTGATTCATATACATAGATGTACATAAGGTTAAAAGAAAAAGGATCTGTTTGTGTCTGTTTTTTTGAAGGACTCAAAAACATAGTATACCATAGTTTTATATCCATCCAAAAACCAGACAGAAATAGATCTGGATTTTTTTTTTTTTTTTTTAAGATTGATGTCTATGTAAACAGATGACCATCAGTTTGTGTTCCTTTTTTTCATCTGTTTTTTTTTTGCGCCCTTTGAATGGATGTCCTAATTGGAAGTAAAAAAACATGATCTGAACAGAGCCTAATAAACATTCATTCTCAAATAAAGTACAAAACAATCAGCAGACAAAGGAAATTGAGAAAGACACGGCGAAAATCAGAAATAAACCTGTCTCAAATTATTATGAGAACCATCAGTAACGAATAAAAAGGTAGTGTTTGTTTCAGATTTCATACGCAACATCATTTCAATAATGCTCAGTGGAAAAAGAGCTGGAAAATAATAACAGTGCTAAGTCAAGGCCCCACATGGTGTAAACGCCGCAGCAAAAACCGCAGCATTTTACAGTCCCTCCAAAATGATGAGATTCTAGTAATCCCATCCACACATTGCTAGAAAATACACGCAGTGGAAATGCTGTGATTTCCGAAACCATCACGTTTTTGGAAATCGCACTGCAGGAAAAACCACAGTGCATTTCCAACACGGTTTTTCTTTCAGCGCTTTTTCATTGCAGCCCACTACATAGGAACTTAACCTTAAAGGGCAATGGAGCTACATTACAAATCTTTGCTGCCTGGCAAATGAGTACCGTATTGGGCCAATAGCTACAGTCCTATGAAAAAGTTTGGGCACCCCTATTAATCTTAATCATTTTTAGTTCTAAATATTTTGGTGTTTGCAACAGCCATTTCAGTTTGATATACCTAATAACTGATGGACACAGTAATATTTCAGGATTGAAATGAGCTTTATTGTACTAACAGAAAATGTGCAATATGCATTAAACCAAAATTTGACCGGTGCAAAAGTATGGGCACCTCAACAGAAAAGTGACATTAATGTTTAGTAGATCCTCCTTTCGCAAAGATAACAGCCTCTAGTCACTTCCTGTAGCTTTTAATCAGTTCCTGGATCCTGAATGAAGGGATTTTGGACCATTCCGCTTTACAAAACAATTTAAGTTCAGTTAAGTTTGATGGTCGCCGAGCATGGACAGCCCGCTCTCAAATGATCTGAAAACAAAGATTGTTCAACATAGTTGTTCAGGGGAAGGATACAAAAAGTTGTCTGAGAGATTTAACCTTTCAGTTTCCACTGTGGGGAACATAGTAAGGAAATGGAAGACCACAGGGACAGTTCTTGTTAAGCCCAGAAGTGGCAGGCCAAGAAAAATATCAAAAAGGCAGAGAAGAAGAATGGTGAGAACAGTCAAGGACAATCCACAGACCTCCTCCAAAGAGCTGCAGCATCATCTTGCTGCAGATGGTGTCACTGTGCATCGGTCAACAATACAGTGCACTTTGCACAAGGAGAAGCTGTATGGGAGAGTCATGAGAAAGAAGCCGTTTCTGCAAGCACGCCACAAACAGAGTCGCCTGGGGTATGCAAAAGCACATTTGGACAAGCCAGCTTCATGTGGACTGTTGAAACAAAGATTGAGTTGTTTGGTCATACAAAAAGGCGTACAGCATTCCAAGAAAAACACATGCTACCCACTGTAAAATTTGGTGGAGGTTCCATCATACTTCGGGGCTGTGTGGCCAATGCCGGCACCGGGAATCTTGTTAAAGTTGAGGGTGCATGGATTTCACTCAGTATCAGCAGATTCTTGAGAATAATGTTCAAGAATCAGTGAAGATGTTGAAGTTACGCCGGGGATGGATATTTCAGCAAGACAATGATCCAAAACACCGCTCCAAATCGACTCAGGCATTCATGCAGAGGAACAATTACAATGTTCTGGAATGGCCATCCCAGTCCCCAGACCTGAATATCATTGAACATCTGTGGGATGATTTGTAGCGGGCTGTCCATGCTCGGCGACCATCAAACTTAACTGAACTTGAATTGTTTTGTAAAGAGGAATGGTCCAAAATACCTTCATCCAGGATCCAGGAACTGATTACAAGCTACAGGAAAGCAACTAGAGGCTGTTATCTTTGCAAAAGGAGGATTTACTAAATATTAATGTCACTTTTCTGTTGAGGTGCCCATACTTTTGCACCGGTCAAATTTTGGTTTAATGCATATTGCACATTTTCTGTTTGTACAATAAAGCTCATTTCAATCCTGAAATATTACTGTGTCCATCAGTTATTAGATATATCAAACTGAAATGGCTGGTGCAAACACCAAAATATTTAGAACTAAAAATGATTAAGATTAATAGGGGTGCCCAATAGGACTGTATCTAAGGTGTATGGATGCCTTTTTACTTCCACTTCTTGCTGGATCCTCCACTAGTATTTGCTCAAGGTATGCAGTTTTTTTTAACCTGTCTCTACAACAATCCAAAAAAACTATAAATTAAAGTTTCATGTAATACAAACAACAAAAACATGTCTGCTCAAACCTACCTTTTCGGTGTCAAAAGATATTATCATCACCATAACTCAAAGGAATTGTGTTTTTAATCTGACATAATTAGAGGTGCAGCTTCAAAACAATGTAAAACTGGGTGGCCACCTACGGAGGGTTATCTTTTTATGAATGTCACTGGGAAGAGTTAAAAGATTCCAAACTGTTGACTTGTATCTCTCTTCAGGACTGTCTGAATTGCCATTCAGCACCTAATTACTGCAAGGATATTTATATCATTTTTATGCAGTTTTTTTGACACAATGGAATTGATGGCCCTGCTCACAAGAGTTTACAATCTATCAGAAAAAATAAACATCGAATCACACCCTGAAATTTTATTTGTAATTCATTAAAATTAGAATTTAAAATTAAATAGTCAGAGTCATTCTCAGGACTACTGTATTGTATGGGGGACATTGGAATGACAATAGAGTCTCATGTATACCTTACCCTTGAGTCTACAAGCCTGGAGATTTTACCAGGTCATTATCTCCTAAGAACCTAGGACTTAGCAACTGCCCAGATTTGCCTGGGGTTGACCAGGGTCATGGAGTCAGTAGAACAAACCACCAACCTGACTCCTGTTGTGACAGCCATGGTCAGTCAGAAGCCGTAAAAATCATCTAATTCCTTAAAAAGCCAGTGACTGAATTAATTAATTATGCAATAATAATTTTCAGAAAATAATTAATAATATTATATTGAAGCTGGAGTGCAACTTTGCACAAAGGTCATACAAAATAAATTGTAGAGGATATATAGGTAGGAATGAGCAAGAAAGCCAGAGGTCAGGGGTATTAGAATATTGGGGGGTGAACATTCCCACTGCAGATGAAAAGATCAAGGATCAAAGTGATCGCTGGCGAAGATCTGAAAATGTGAAATATTATGTCTATGAATCACATATGTAATATACTCATCTATCTATCTATCTATCTATCTATCTGTCTGTCTGTCTGTCTGTCTGTCTGTCTGTCTGTCTGTCTGTCTATCTATCTATCTCATATCACTCACGTATCTATCTAGTAAATACTATATTGACAAAAGCCCATTGGTTTAAAATAATGCATATTGGCATTTACTGCAAATGAAGTCCAAGTGTAATATATTGATATTAGATAAAAGTACATCAGATCATAGGAAAATCTTAAATATTGTTTTAGTCAAGGAAATACAAAATACCGAATACATAAAGAAAAAAGTATTTTTCCTTAAGTACTGAAAAAGGCTGATTTGAACTTGTTTCATACCAGAGTTAATCACCTAAAGTCCTTGTCATATAAATCATTCAAGGTATATATCTATGGGAAGAGACAACTCATTCAGATCTGAAATGTTGTGGTTATACAGTACATATGGATTTAATAATGTTTGGAAGGGTGGAATTATATAAAGACTATTCCAAATCTGTAGGGGGAGGGCTACTGGAGTAGGGGTGATCATAATGACAATGCAGGAGAGTACTTTTAGATTAATCCTGGACATATCCTTATGCAACTGGCATGGTATTACTAAAACTATAGAATGTATACAGCAGAAGAACACATTGTCCATCCAGTCTGACTTTATATTATTTACATTTAATCTTAGGATAAACGTGTATAAAGGGGTTGGCCACTTTCAGATCAATATTGATAAATAAATGTACAATAAAAAGATATACAATTTTCCAATATACTTTCTGTATGAATTCCTCATGGTTTTCTAGATTTCGGCTTGCTGTCATTCATTCACATGACCATGGACCGTAAATCACATGACCATGGTGAGTTTTATCCTCTAGAAGTAACAGAATGAATGAGGGCGAGCCGAAATCTAGAAAACTGTGAGGAATTGATACAGAAAGTATATTGGAAAATTGTATATCTTTTTATTGTACATTTGTTTGTCAATATTGGTCTCAAAGTGGCCAACCCCTTTAAGTGCATATAGTCTAAATTTTCACCGTCAGCAACTTGCATTACAGTTAGTTTAACAAAGATGTGTTAGGCTGACCATACATATAAGACAGCTACGGGCCAACTTCCCCCATAAACATAAATGATCAGGTTTGCTGAGCGTGCATATTTATTTTCAGCATCCTAAACCTGCCCATAAAATTCTACCAGACCTGTCAACCATCTCAGGCTAAATTCACATCTGCACCAGAGTCTCTGCTAACCAGAGGACTTTTCTTTCTCCTGCTTTAAATATGAAAAAGAAGACACCTTGCGGATGCCATTATAGTCAATGGTGTCCACCAGTATCTGAGCGTGACCGCAGTTTTAGCAGTCTGGCTTTGTCATTCGGGTCCCACAGTGGACCCCAACACTGAAGAGCCAAGTGTAGATGTGAACCTAGCCTAAAATGGTTGGAGTATCCTGACTCGCCACCCACAATAGATATCAGGAGAAAGAAGGATTGGGTATGTTGGATTCTCATGGGAGATAAGCCACCGCCAGAGGTGTAGAATCGTTTCATGAACAGCCATCTGTTGTTTGTCCACCTTTAATCCCAAAGGAGAAAAAGGTTAAGATCAGCTGGGATTCCTCTATACAAACACTGGATTATTATTAAAGCAAAACTAAACTTTCAAACAACTTTCGATTATCAGTATTTGTGTGATTAATACATTTTGTAATATACTTTATTAACACATTTTGGAACTTTTCTGTAACCCCCTAGGCAACACGCTGTAATAGCATGGCATGGTCATCTGGGTCTAAAGGAAAGCCACCGTACTATTACGGCAGAAGCCTTCCACCATCTCAAAGTCTGAGCAGTTGGTGTTAGCCATAAGTTAACGGCATCTATGGGTTTTCTGCTAATTTAATGCCCCCCCCCCCCCCCCCCCCCCGATCTTCTTCCTGCAGTGAAATTGGGGAGTGCTGATATGTATTTTTCAACAGACTGAGGTCTGACCAGTGACCCCGAGCTGCCAGGACCCCACAAACCTGATTGATCCTGCTGTGGTGGGTAGATAGGCTGACTTCCTCTACACATGTATTGCCGTGCATAGTACTGATCCAGTGATCAAAGCATTGATGGTTCAGGTCCCCTAGTGGGAAATGAAGAAAATGTATAAAATAAATTAATTAATTAACTTATAAATATATTAATTAATTGAATAAAGTGTGTGCTAATTAAAATGAATGAATCCCTCAAAATGCCTCTTTCCTATATAAAATTAATTTTATATATAAAAAAGAAATTATAAACACAATACATATTTGGTATTTTCAGGTCTACACTAATGTACCCTCGGGTATTTAAACACTGTAATAAAATATAACTTTTATTTACCTCATTAAAAGAGCAAAACAGTGCTCACAGCCCACTTGTGCAATTGTTTGTGTAACTGAAGATACCAGACACACCTAGTCTAATACAAAAACCACAGACCCTACCTAGTGTATGGAAAAAATCCTGCAATAAAAAATCTAGAGTATTTTAAATGCCTCTCCAGAGCAAAATACTCAATACTAAACACCCATCTCTCCCGATAGGATCTGCGCTAGCGACTTAGTATATAAAATAGTGGCACTAGTAGATATTTTGGAGTCTTAATACTACTTAGCTATTGGGTGGGGGGTATTTAACTCTAGTTCGCCTGGTCAGCCTGTATCAGATAGTATCTGCTTCCCCTAGAGTAAACCTGCTACAATGACCCACATTCGCCCAAAAGATCGACTCAGAACAGATCTACCATTCCCTACTCTGGCTATTATATAGCTCTATTAGTATTCCTCAACGCGTTTCACCATTAGGATCGTCAGGAGGACAATATATTTGCTAGATGCGGGATGATGTGCGGTTAAAACCGCAATTTCCGGGGCCTTGATGGTAGACCCCGGTACTTGTGTAGGCTTGACACTATGCGTTGCCAG
Organism: Leptodactylus fuscus; assembly: GCF_031893055.1. Taxonomy (NCBI): domain Eukaryota; kingdom Metazoa; phylum Chordata; class Amphibia; order Anura; family Leptodactylidae; genus Leptodactylus; species Leptodactylus fuscus. Next base: position 82,642,908 of record NC_134267.1, read on the forward strand.
AGCAGGGTTTAAATAGAACTTAACCTGCTTGAACGTCACTACACCTGTCACGCCCCTTCTTCTCTCCAGCCAATCCACTAAAATTCAGGAACCGGCCTCCTGGAGGTGGGGCTAGAACGTGAGTGATTCAATTCAAAAGCATGCGCATGCGCGCTTAGTTAGAAATGCGGCCGTACTAGCATTGAAAGACGACTCATTGATGGTTAGGTAAGTATAGGCAGAATATCTACTCCGCGAAAATTTCAGTCATCAGGAGCCAGATCGCGGATAGGTCCGAATCTATATAGCATATAATTATCCCATATTTAGCCCGTATATGAATGATGCTTAGTGGTCAAAAGATGGGATATAGCATATCCATTATCCAGACATTCCACTATGTAGCAGCAGACAGACTTCCTGTGGGTGAAGGATTAACTCCATGTATGCGCGCTCACTCAATGTGGGCAGATCGTACAGGATTAGCCTCATGTGGACGCACGCATTAACTATAAGGAGATCCTATACAAACATCTTTCCCCGGCTCCCCCATTCTATACTAATACTGGAGTCGGGGCTAAGTTGTGAATACCAATATCATCTTAGAGGGCCAATTAGCCATTGGTTAGGTAAGTATACATAGCATCTAATTCTTGACTATCATGATCACATGAGACAGCATCCTCCACATGCATGTCCATACATGCTCATAAACTCACTGGCCAGGTTATATGACTCCTCCATGTATGGGTGACGGTATCTCATCTAGGATTATATCTCTACACTCAAAGCCTCAATCCTATTCCCATTTAGTGTTTTATTTCCAACCCTTTGAATCCAGCTAGCATGCCCATGGATTCTCTCACTATCTGAATGTCTATTGAGATCCCGACAGTCCACATATGTATCTCCCTGTTCACTAGCCCGTTCCACTAATCACCTCTTCTCATAAGACAGTTTCTCTGTTTGACGACAGACGGAACACCTCATGGCGTGTTTGACTCCTCATACGGATCAAGTTGAAGTCCTACTTAAAACCCCCCAACATTTATCCCTCTGACCTGTACATGCAGCCATAACTCGGTGGCCATCCATACCATACAATAACTATTCAAAGGAAGGGTAAGGATATATATGGATTAACACCTAACTGTGAAGCTGTCAATAGGTTTCCCCTGAAAACCTCTTCACTAGAGGGACTCTCAGAGGTTGTCTATACAAACCGCACCGTGGGATCAGTTTACTACACACACATGCGCTACAGCGCAAACTCCCTCCGAGATACAGAGTCCCCCCTCCCATCAGGGGACACCCTTGTTCAGAAAAAACTATTAGAAAACTATACGTAAATGTACCTAAATACAAAATATCAAAAACTAAACTGAAAAGTACACTAAAATATCACTTTTATTAATATCATTAAAAGTCATGAAAGGCTGTAATAACCAAATAGCCTATAATGAATGGGGCTAGGTCAGTGACTGGTAAACACCTGTGTCCAAGCAGTAATATGTATGTGTAGCTATTTATTAGCACTGGCGGGGTAGATATAGTCTTTAAGTGCGCTAAGCCCAATTTTCATATGCCCCCACTCCACTGCAGCATAAATAATACTGCCACCACATACAGACACACAAAGTCAGCTTCACAAGTCACAGCCAACCACTAAACTTGAGGGCAGATAGATAGCACCCCCATAACTAATCCTGGTCACTGCACCTAGTAACTTCCGGAGCTATATCGCGGCTATAAACTACACAGGAATAAAAAGATCAATAGCTTATGGACACCAGGCTTAGTACGGAGTCAATCACCACTGCACAGCACAGTTTCAAGCTTCTGAATGGTCAGTGAATACATGTAACAATGTACGGTGAATGATGTAAGTCACACATAACCCTTACCAGAGCACCGTACATTGAAACAAGCAGCAACCAACTCATACATCACTAAAACCTGCAGAACAACAGGGGTCAGATGAGGTAAGTATAGTAGGTATACATAGATGAATAGACACATACACTGTAAATAAATAGAGACCAGTGTATGGAGATAATTTGCACTCCGACCTATCCAGCAAAATTACAAAAATGTACTGTGCTAGCAGTAATAGCCTGTTACTGCTAGCAGAGGCTTTGGGCCTATATGGTAATATCCCATACCATGTGAAGTCTGAGACATTACCATACAGGTTCAAAGTCTGCTAGGATCAACATCAGATCCTGGAGAGGTGAGTAACAGTGTTAATTATGTTTATTATAGTTCATGGGTGTGCAACTGTGGGGCATAATAGTTGGGTGGGCAAATGTGGGGCATAATAGAGCTTGAAGAGCCCACTGTAACCTCTATTATGCCCCACAGCAGCCCCACCCTTGCAACCTCTATTATGCCCCACAGTCTATAGTGCCACTGTGGGGCATAATATAGGCTGTAGGTGCCGCAGTGGGACATATATAGGGGTGGAGAAGTGAGGCGTCAAAGATGTCTGTGTTGCAAACTTTACAGAGTCAAGTCATGGCGGTCCAAAGGGAAGAGACGGTGATAAGGTCAGAGTCGCATTTATGACTAACTGACCAATAATCCCGGGTAATTGTCGTTGTCCTAATTGATATGAGCTAAGGGTTAATGACGAGGTATTGATACCAGACGCAAAGGTTGGTATTAACTGCTCTCTTAACAGAGGAATGTGTGCTGACGCACTTTATTTTAAGACCACCAGGGGTTAAATAGTAGTAGAGAAAGTAAGAAAGATAACAACAGTGTAAGTTTTCATATTCATTCCTGATTGGTATGGTACATCTCAATCAAACAGAAAAAGTTTAAGCAGTTCCATATATAGCCAGCTTTTCCCGGTCCTGTGTTATAACCTTGGGGTGCTGTCTTCTGTTAGCATGCCAGAGAGGCTAGGTTCACCACTGTGTGTACCTCAAAGGTGAGTGAAGGTACTAGGGAAATTACCTGAAAAATGCACTGTGGCAAAAGAAGTATGTCACCCCTCCACCCTGCCTGTTGTAAGGCCTAGCTGTATGTGAAAAAGGTAGGCGACCATGAGACAGAACAGCAGCGGAGGTCATATCAGATTGATGGATCCAGATTTTTGTAAGGGCAAGCAGGTTAAGAGAATTATTGTGGAATAAGTCATTATTATATTCTAGTTTGTTACACACTGAGCAGGCATTCCAGAGAGAACAGTTAAACGAGAGAGGAAAAAGATGAGGGAATACTATCAATATATTGATGAGGTTAGTGGGACTACTATGTGCAGGAAGAGGAAAAGTTAGTGAAAGAAGGAGGACCAGAATTTGGAGAGATGTCCCCAGCAGCTAGTAGGAGCAAAACAGACAGAGACAGAAGGTGGTTCAGTGATTTATGTGGGCTCTTCTGTTTAATTTCACTGATAAAAGAATAAGTAAAATGTTTGTTTTTGTAAAAGAAATATAGGGATTAGGTTAAAGAGATGTCTTTAATCTGGTGGTTTGTCACTTTATTAAACTGTATAGTGGCTTAAAGGGGCTCTATCACTACGAAAAGTCATTTTTAACTAATCATATGCTTGCATAGTCTTTAGAAAGGCTATTCCACACTTACCTTTAGTATGTAGATTGCCTCAGTGGTTTCTGAATAAGTCCGTTTTTATTCATATGCTAATTAGACTGGTGCACGATACATCGTGCACACCTCTCCCTGTTGTTTTCTATGGGAGACTGCTGCTGATGATGACTCAGCTTCCTGTTTGCCTCACACACATAGGAGATAATAGGAGAGAGGAGGCTGCTGGGAACTTCCTGAGCTGGCTGGAATCTAATTAGCATATGAATAAAAATAGACTTATTCAGACACCACTGAGGAAATCTACATACTAAAGGTAAGGGTGAAGTAGCATTTCTAAAGCCTATGCAAGCATGTGATTAGTTAAAAATGACTTTTCCCAGTGATAGAGCCCCTTTAAAAGAAATGTACCTTCTGGCTAGAAAAATCTCTGCCCATTTCCGCTGTTCTTACATTACATATACAAGCTGCTCAACTTGTAGCGACAAAACAGTCTGTCAATCCACTGTCTTATCTTTGACGTTCCAACCCAGTGGAACACCACCTTAAACATGCTGGACCATCTGTGTGAGCAGCAGAATTCGGTGAACCATTATTGCATGCAGCAGACTACAGGGACAATTTTGTACTTAGAGATAAGTCATTGGATGATTATTAGGAAGCGTTACGGCTTATCAAACCCTTTGAAGAAGCCCCCAAATTCGTCGGCAGGGATCACTTCAGCATCAGCGATGTGATTCCTTTATTGTATATTTTACAGGAAACCCTTACACTCATGCAACAAGAGATGGGAGAGGAGAAACAGTATCCACCTCTTTGTCAAAAGCATCACACCTTTGCTGATGGAGAAAGATGAAGAACTGGGTCAGGGACAGAGTCATAATGGTAGAGGAAGTGGGACTCCTAGACTGTAAGAGAAGGAAATGTCTCCCTTGGATGCAGAGGCATGGCAGGCTGTATGCTCACTGCTTACACAGCAAAAAGCATATTCATAGAATCAAGCAGAGGGATGTGTACTGGATGGTAATGTTTTTAGATAGAGATGAGCGAGTAGTGTTCGATCGAGTAGATGTTCGATCGAATACTACGGTATTCGAAATACTCGTACTCGATCGAACACTACTAGCTGTTCGAAGTTTAAGGTTCGATGCAGAACCAGCGTTGATTGGCAGAATGCTATACATTCTGCCAATCAACGCTGGTTCTTCTCTTACCTTTAGAAGTCTTCTCCATGCAGCGTCCCCGCGGCGTCTTCCGGATGGAATTCACTCTGCCTAGGCATCCGGCCTAGGCAGAGCCAACTGCGCATGCGCGGGCATGCCCACGCATGCGCAGTCGGCTCTGCTCAATCGTCGGGCCGGGCAGAGCCAACCGCGCATGCGCAGTCGGCCCTGCCTAGGCCCCGATGCCTAGGCAGAGTGAATTCCAGCCGGAAGACGCCGCGGGGACGCTGCATGGAGAAGACTTCTAAAGGTAAGAGAAGAACCAGCGTTGATTGGCAGAATGTATAGCATTCTGCCAATCAACGCTGGTTCTGCATCGAACCTTAAACTTCGAACAGCTAGTAGTGTTCGATCGAGTACGAGTATTTCGAATACCGTAGTATTCGATCAAACATCTACTCGATCGAACACTACTCGCTCATCTCTATCTAAGAACAGAGATGCGCCGGGAGAAGACTTCAAGGGGAATCCAGCCCGACTGTCACTCATGGACTTGGTAAGTATAATTTTATCAAATTTTGCATACCCCTGAAACGAGCATTTCCCCCCATAGACTATAATGGGGTTCGAAATCCATTCGAACAGCCGAACAGTGTGCGGCTGTTCGAATCGGATTTCGAACCTCGGACATTTTAGTGTTCGCTCATCTCTATTCTTAGACACTCGCTATAAAAACAAAATGGGGGAACTCTTCCCTTATTCCTAAAGGAAAGAAGAATTTGAATATAGTCAGGATAGGTTGTATACCCAGTTTGCTGCAGTATTTAGAGAAAGCACTGCAACTGCCAGCCTCTGCCTGCTCCCATTCCATCTCAATCAGCCAGCGCTCTACCTCGTCCACTAGTGCCAAAAGTGTCATTAGGAGTAAAAACAACAGTCAGGCCCACTAAAGTATCTGGAAGATGATGAGCCAAAAAATTTTTGAGCTCACAGCGTCAACTGTGGCCACAATATTATTATTATTTATTTATATAGCACCATTAATTCCATGGTGCTTTACATTTGGGGGTTACATACAATACACAGAATATACAGGTAGATATAATACTAACAGTGACCGACTGGCACAGTGGGGTAGAGGGCCCTGCCCGCGAGGGCTTACAATCTATGAGGCAACTGACACACACCAGCTGCACCAGCAGATACAGTTGTACCTACAGTGCACTGACCCTATGGATTTCTGGGCCAATAGGTTAGGGCAGTGGAGGGAGCAGGCCCAGTTTGCCATGAGTTTTTTCTTGTCTGGCCTCAAATGTTATGGCAGAGAGGGTATTTAGTGCTACTGGTTGCATTGTAGCATCTAAAAGAAAAATCTGGCCAAAAGTCGCATGGGAAAAAAATTACTTTTATCAAAATAAATCAGGCACGGATCCGTGAGGATTTTCAAACATCTCCGGCTCATGCCTTTGAATGTGGTGTCAGTCTCCCTTTACTACCATCTTCCATCTACTATACCGACTGCTGCAACTGCCACAGCTTCCACCACTGCCTCCAAAAAGACAAATATGGCCTACAGCCGTAGCTACATATTGCCACAGCATCCCAGTGCCTACCACCACTGCCACCAGTCAAGCAGACTGGTCCATTATATTATGCTCTGCCTCACTGCCACACATGTTGCCATAATTGCCTATTGCCTGCCACCAATGCTATCAGTTAGGCAGAGAAATCTGGCTGCCTAGTCCATCATATTAGTCCCTACCACACATGTGGCCACAGCTACCACCCCTCAGACCATGTCCTGTAGCCTGATCACATTCAACTATAGCACACTGTTAGTGCCACTGCTATGTTAGTATAAAAAAACACAACTTTGATCTCAAATCTGCTCCCAGCCACAAATTTGCCTTCCAATTAACAATATGCCTCTGTAGCATTTACAAGCCATCAAAACAAGCTATTTTTTGACAAAAACATAGTTTTTTTCAATATAACTGCCATATATGTTTAAAAAACCATGAGTGTGTTAAAGGGATTCTACCATTAAAACATTTTTTTTTTTTTTTTTGTGGATAAGACATCGGAATAGCCTTCAGAAAGGCTATTCGTCTCTTACCTTTAGACGTGGTCTTCGCCGTGCCATTCCTTAGAAATACCGGTTTTTACCAGTATGCAAATTAGTTCTCCCGCAGCGATGGGGGTGGGCCCCAGCGCTGAAACAGCGATGAGGGTGTCCCCACGGCTGCCAGAGAAGTGTCTCCAAGCGCAGCCTCCTTCTTCGTCCGCCGCGTCATCTTCAATGTCTTCCGGCGCAGGCTCGTAACTTCTAGCAGAGCAGAGCAGACTGCGCAGGCACACAGGAAAATGGCCGCTTGCACAGTATTGTTAGCGGCCATTTTCCCGTGGCCTGTGCTCCTGTGCAGTCTGCTCTGCTAGGTTACGAGCCTGCGCTGGAAGAAGACATTAAATATGACAGGGCGGACGAAGAAGAAGGCGGCGCTGGAGACACTGCTCTGGCAGCAGTGGGGACGCCCTCATCGCTGTTTGAGCGCTGGGGCCTGCCCCCATCGCTGTGAGAGAACTCATTTGCATACCGTTAAAAACCGGTATTTCTGAGGAACGGCGCGACAGAGACCACATCTAAAGGTAAGAGACGAATAGCCTTTCTAAAAGCTATTCCGACGTCTTATCCACAAAAAAAAGTTTTAATGGTAGAATCCCTTTAAATGTGTAAAAGCGAGTGTCAGCGCTATTAATGGTTAAACTTGGAGTTTGTATGCTCTACTTAATATTCATTTTGCTATATGCATACATAAATTTGATATAAATTTGGCTGTATTTTCCTCAGAAAGCTAGAAATTAAATAGATAGGTTCCTAGGAGCCCTAAAAGAACAATATTTTAAGCCTATTTAAAGTGTGGTTCATATCGAACTTATTTGCCCCAAAATTAAGTGGGAGCCGAGCCACTGAAACCCACAACAAAACGAATTTTGAGAGGTTTGCCAATCTCTACTCAGAACTCTTCACCCATGACTCCAAAACTTAAGTCTGATTTCCCTCCCTGTTTGGACAACCCTATTTTTAGGAGATGGTTTTTCAAGGTCCTTGCACTTCCCCAGGAAGTCGACATTGACTTCTGTAAAGCTCTGGGCTACTCTCTTGGGCCCTTCCTTTGAGAACTTGGAGGGCAGCCCAGCTGAGACCTTACTTGAGCCCCCTTACTTCCCCATCTGGTCACTGCCTTCGAGACGTTCTACCTCAGTATGTCTTCACCTTACTTTATGCTATGTTGAGGTCCCCTTGAAGCTGCGTGATGTGTCCTACTTGCAGAAATGGATGACTGAACAACAAAATTGGAGACCATTCTCAGTAGCTCACTGTTCATTATTAACCAGTCACTACCAAGATGTGGTCTGTATAGGTCCTGTCCAGATGGGACTGGGTTCCATTTAAGCTGCGCAGGCTACTTCCATCAATTCCCTCCATATGTTGGAGAGGTGAAGCAGAACTTATTGCAGTTTTTTTTGGAGCGGTCTGGTTTTAAACCAGTTCTGGAGAAAGGCCTGGGGTAGTTTGATCCTTCACAGATTACTCGTTCCCTTATGACCCTGCTCTATTCCAGTCTCATCTGTGCGGCAGTCCATGAAGACTTACCACCTTTCTACTGTCCCGTTTCCTCATTTTCTTTTTCCTTATGGTGTGCTGATATGTTACTGTGAGCTGAGCGGGGAGGCAGCTTCGAATTCTGCTAAAGGGCAGCCCTACTAATGTGTCTCCAACATTTATATACTGAGACCACTCTATCGCTTCCAAGTGGGGCCTCTCTGCTCCAGAAGCAGTCCCTCAAATTCCACGCACCTACACCTAGACTCCAGCGGGGCCTGATGATGTCAGTGTCCAACAACCGTGCAGCACCTCACCAAGATCCAGCACACGGGACATATCCAGGACAGGGCAAACACTCCAGTGACACTACCAAAAACTCTTTAAAAATATAAAACTGTGGTAAAAAAAAATTCAAGTTCTGGCAACACATTTCTTTTAACGACCACTTAAAACCAGCTAAAATAACAAAAAATGGTTATCCTGGACATCCCCTTTAACTTGCCTTGGCTAGCAGTTTCTTTATGCAGGACATATGATTGGAATAAGCCGCATCCCCAGGTCACTCTATTTCCACACATTTTCTTGCTATGGGCACTGGCTGACTATAGTCAATTCTGGCCACATGTAACTAGAGCAGGAATACGACAGGGACTTTTTCCGATGATGTGACGCCAGGGACTGAACCAGAGCAGAATCTTCAGGTCCTGCACAGAGAAAGTGCTGGCCAACCTAAGTGAATCAAAAGTCTCTGAATAACCTCTTTAATTTGGCTTTCAATGCTAAAAGTAGGGCCAAACTTTTTTTCACTGAAAGAAAGCATCTCTTGATGACTCCTATTCCAGTCAATGAAAGACATAGTTGAAGCCTCTTTAAAGGGGCTCTATCAGCAAAATCATGCTGATAGAGCCCCACATATGCATGAATAGCCTTTAAAAAGGTTATTCAGGCACCGTAAATGTTACATTAAATCCCGGTCCCGTTTTTAAATAAAAGGATAAAAACATATATGCAAAACTTACCTGAACGTGCACCCTGGGCGGGGATAAACGATGTGACGTCAGCTTCGGGCACGCCTGCCTCTTCTGTCTTTTTGGAGTAACGCCCTCTTGCTCTGTGTCTTCTTCCGGCTTCTTCTCGTGAAATCCCGCGCCTGCGTAGTAGCGCTTCCCTCTGAATCGCTACTGCACAGGTTCAGTCCCCGTAGACGCATGTGACAGTACTGCGCATGCGCAGTACAATCGCGAACTGCCATTAAGTGAAATGGCAAGTGAGCCTGCGCAGTAGCGATTCGGAGGGAAGCGTTACTACGCAGGTGCGGGATTTCACAAGAAGAAGCCGGAAGACGACACGGAGCAAGAGGGCGTTACTCTAAGAAGACAGAAGAGGCAGGCGTGCCCGAAGCTGACGTTGCACCGTGCACCCCCGCCCAGGGTGCACGTTCAGGTAAGTTTTGCATATACGTTTTTATCCTTTTATTTAAAAACGGGACCGGGGGTTAATATAAGATTTACGGTGCCTGAATAGCCTTTTTAAAGGCTATTCACGCATATGTGGGGCTCTATTAGCATGATTTTGCTGATAGAGCCCCTTTAAGGGCTAGTTCACACGGGGACATGGAGGATTTAGTCTGGTCTTACACGACCGTAGTTTAAGTCCGTAAATGGTCCGCAATTGAGGGTTTTCAATTACGGACCATTTGCGGACACATTATACTCAGTGCGGCCTCTTACACCACCGGATATTTTATCCGTGGTGTGCCTGGCCGCAACCGAGGTCCGCACTTTTTAGAACATATCCGTAATGGCCGCAATTCACGGCACTGCATGGACTCGCCCATAGAACTCTATGGGCGAGTGCGGCAGCTCATAGACATCTGCGGAGTGTAAAAACACTAGTTGCTGATCAGCAACTTGCGGACTGCAAAGGCATTACGGTCGTGTAAGACCAGCCTTTGACAGCGGATTTTGCTTCAAAATCAGCCCCTTTACAACAACAGCGTTTTCCGCCTGAAGAAAGCTATAGAAGTGAATGGGAGGCGAAAACTGTGCGTTTTTTTGCAAAAATAAGCAACGCTTTTTTTGCAAAAAAAAAACGCGCGGAAAAAACACGACACGGTTTTTTCAGCCCATTCACTTTACAGGAGGGGAAAACAGCCTGGCTTTTTTTTTAAAGTTGTTTTTACAAAAAAACAAAAGCTCCAAAAAAAGCTTGGCAAGGTCCAAAAAAGCTTCCTAATTAGGAAGCTTTTTTTTCCAGTGCCAAAATAAGCCACGTTATTTACGTGTGAACTAACCCTTAGGGTGCACAAAATAATGTGGCGTATACGCTCGTAACTCCCATTGAAATGAATGGGATCTTTTTGAGCGCGCAATCTGCTGACACGTGTATACGTGCCAGATGGCGCTCCACGTTACAGCGTGTGAACGCACCCTTAGTCCAGTGCGTTTTCTGCATCACAATCCGCCTGATAAAACTCAGTGTAAACGCATCCAAAGGAGCAGAATTACAAAATGACAGAAAGGGCTGGCGCAGGTGAGAACAGAGACTAGGGAGCCTCTCCTCAGTGCATAGAGAAGATGTAAGCTTCTGTTTCCTATCCCCCCATCTTTCTAACTGAGCAGCTCGGAGCCACACAGCCTGCAGCGTCTCTGGCAACAGCGGGCAGGAGGGGACATGGTCGCGTCACTACTAGACTCCCATCATCCTCTCGCGGGATCTCGCTTGGCTCTCGTCCGCCATATTTCGCCCTGCTAGTATTTTGGTTTCGCCTCCTGCCTGGAAGCAGAGAAGTCATAGACAAGAACTGCAGCTAGAGGAGGGACCGTTACGTTCCGGGACCTGTGACGTCAGAGGCGCTTGGTTCCGCTGGCGGAGCGCGGGACATTCTGGACTGGGCCTGACAGGATTTTGAGGTCGGAACTTTGCAGTGAGGCGGAGGGGGGGAGGTGGCGGTGAGATTGCCGGGCCGGGGCAGCAAAAGCGACGCTTGTCCCCCTCCCCCCCCGCTGGACTGAGCTGGCTTCGTTACGAGGCTGATAGAGAGGTGTCGCGGGCGTCAAGCCGGCCCCTTATCCGAGCTGGCGGCGGAGGAGAAGGCTGTGAGGTGAGCGGGGGAAAGAGTCCAGGGTTTTGGGCCTGTTTGGGGAAGTGGGCCCAGGCCTGAGCGGAGGAGGGGGAGGTGGGCGGTGATCTAGCTGTAGGCCCCTGCTCCAGGCCTGTCACTGACACTTGTGTGTGGCCTCCTGTGTCTGTCAGATGTGTCTGATAGTCTCTGGTTATTACCTGAGCCGAGGTGTGAGCGACCCCCTCCCCCTTCCTCCAGTCAGCGGAGCAGCGGCGCCGGCCGGCCGGGAGTGCTGCTCTTCTTCCTGGTCTGGGACAGCTCTGCCAGACACGGGGCCGACATGGAGGATTTATAAATAGCATAGGAAGATAGTGCACCTCACTTCTTTCATTCACTCCTCCACGATTGTGTCCCCGTGGTATGTGAGGTCACACTGGCAGGCTGTGGGCATAGCAGGCATATTCTGTGCTTGCCCTCCGGCTGTGGCAGGCATGGACTTACAGAGAATTATGTCACATCTTATACTTTACTTGTGTATAGCATAGATCCAGTGATGTCCATGGCTAGTGTTGTACATGGCTGGCATTGTGGGCACTGTGTCTTGTAGTAAGTCAGAGGCTGGTGACTGCTAAGGCCATGTTCACATCTGTTCAGAGGCTTTGGCTTAGTCTAAGATCGCAGATGAAGTCTTCCATCCCTTTTCAGCCAGTGATATCGACGAGGAAACGGCTAACTAATGGAACCTATTGGCTAACAGGGTCCTCGTGATCAGTTGTTGTATGTCATAAAACAGATCTATGAATTGTTTAATCTGTTCTTCTTACCAAAAGATCGAGTAAAGCTAGCGTCGCTGTCTGCCTAAATCCCCGGAAAAACTGCATAGGGATGGCTTGCCGGCAGCCAGTTTATAAAGCCCATTCATTTCAATGGATTGTTAAAGCAAACTGGTGGTGTCTGTGTGCAGCCTCTCCACCGTGAAACAGATTTTTTTTTTTTTTTTTTTTGCACAGACTCAATCAGACATGCAGGACTTTGTCCATACAAGAAAATAAAAATGGTTTCACGGTGGAGAGGCTGCATACGGACACCGGCGGTTTGCTTTAGAAACGCATTGAAATGAATGGATTTATGGAAGCCGTCCCTATGCAGTTTTCCAGGGATTTAGGCAGAAAAGGGTGGACAGTGGCACAAGTGTGAAAGCCACATAAGGCTGAATTCACACTAGCACGTGGTCTCCACTTGGGGTTTCCATTCCCCATTCTGCTTTAAGGCTGAGGTCCCACGTTGCAGAAACATTGCTTTTTTTTTTGTTGCAGATTTTGCTGCGTTTTTTTGAGCCAAAGTCAGGAGTGGTTGTAGCAGAAGGTAAAAGTACAAGAGTTTCTGATATATTACCCATTCTTTGTTTAGCCTCAAAATAACGCAGCAAAATCTGCAAAAAAATAAGCTGCAGAGCCTTAGCCTGAACATGTGGATTGAAGTCCTGCAAGCAAGACTTATTTCCCTGTATTTTTCTGCCCTTTTCAGGTTGAAACCTGGTGAACCCCATTGTAGTCTGAGTTCTGAGGGTAACCACTTGTTAAAGCAGATTAGGTTTCCGTTCCAGAGGATCCCCAAGCTCTTATTTTATTTTTGATAATGGATTAAGCTCATGTTGTCAATATAATGTGGGGTTTATATCTACATCACATCTGTTGTGGTAGGAACAGAAGTTTTGATAGCAAGACTGACCTGATGGACAGCAACAGTCCTTGTTGACTTGAACCTAATTCACATATCTGTGGCAGTTTTGTGGATGCCGTTTGACATTTGAGGTCTCAAGTACACGGAGATTACGCTCCGCTCATTCAGACACATAAACACGTGTCAAAGTGACTTCAGTCTTACACACGCTACACATTGAAATCAATGGGAGGCTTTTAAACCCATTGATTTCAATGTGTAGCGCGCGTAAGACCGTCACACATTGAAGTCTATGGGATTCTGTTGTTTACGTGTCTAAATGAGTGGAGCGTAAACTCTGTGTGAAAGCACCCTGAGTTTGCTTTTCTTGATGGCGGGGTTTTGTCCTAGTCTGATCTGTTTCACATGTACTGCTAAACTTGAAATGCTCTTCAATGCATTAGTTTAGTAAAGAAATTATTTTCCTGAGTGTATAGACATCAATGTGAGTGTGTGAGCTGCAGAACAGACAAAACTAGTTTCTCAGTTTTTTGTCTTTAATATCTATGGCTCTGCATGTTGTCCTGAGGCAGAATTTGAAGGTCCTGGGCCCCAATGCAGAATTTGGCACCCCTACCTAGCTTGTGCCATTTAGAATAGTGGTTTATTTTATATGGGAGAACGACTTTTGGATCCCATGAGCAGTTGCTGTGAATAAGGCCTTTTACTGGGTCTGTTGGGATTCCCTTTGTTTCATTGAAGGGGCTCTATCATTGAGAAAAGTCTTTTTTAGCTAAGTACATACTTGCATAGCCTTTAGAAAGGCTATTCCACACATATCTTTTGTATATAAATTACATCAGTAGTTTTTGAATAAGTCCGTTTTTATTCATATGCTAATTAGCCTTCTCTGTGCACCCCGTAAGTGTCTGTGATCACTGTCTGCTCTGTGTGTTTGAGAGCAGAGAGACTGCTGTCCTGATGACTCATCTCCCTGCTCTCATACACATAGAGCAGACAGTGCACACAGATACTTACGGAGTGCACGGAGAAGGCTAATTAGCATATGAATTAAACGGACTTATTGAAAAACTACTGAGGCAATTTACATACAAAAGGTAGGTGCAGAATAGCCTTTTAAAAGCTATGGAAGGATATGATTAGCCAAAGATGACTTTTCCCAATGATAGAGCCCCTTTAAAAAATAAAAAAAATTAAAAAAAATGCTGTGCCCTGTGGTTGGGTTTTTTTTCTGTCACCATTCCCTACCAACAGTTTTAACACAATTTACATCAGAGAATCCAATTCTGAATTTAGCCTTGGGTTAAAGGGTCATTCCACATCAAGTGGACCAGTTTTTAAAATTGTCCCCACTCGACCTTCTCCGGTTTTGCTGAAAATTTATAAGGATGTACATGTATGTTTGAAACAAGGTTCTGTAAATTTTTAGGGCCAGATATCAAATACCTGGGGCACTGTTGACCTTTAACTGGAGATGATCGTGTGAGGAGCAATGGTCCACTTGACATGGAATGACCCTAAAGTAACATCTGAAATGCAGGACTTGCAGGCTACTCGGATGCATTTAATTTGAAATTTTGAGTCAGACGCCGTTGCTCTATTGGAAGAGATAAAAGAAAAAAAACAACACTCCTTATTTTGGTTCATTATAATCTGTGATAATCCATCCATGTACTGTTCCATTGCAAAATAGAAATATTGTTATAAAAAATACAAAATAAAATATTTTAATAAAAGTAGTAAAAAATCAAGCACTGACACAACATATGCACAAAAACAAAAGATGAATGTACTGTCAATGGAAATTACTGACTGTACGTGTCTAATATATTCGTTGTGAGCCTGGGGCAGGTATATTTGCACCTTGTCGCAAATATTTTTGACAAAGTGTTTGTGAGGGCACTGTCAGGAGTACGGCTGACTTGCCCTGCCTGGTTCTTACTGGAGATGGATAACTCCCAACCAGTTAAAAGGGGTCATCCAATTTCTAATATTGTCGGTATATCCTTAGGCCTGGGACCCCTGCAGATCACCTGTATCAAAACAGCGCAGTTGGAGGTAACGTTTACATTTCGTGACTCATGCTGCTCACTTGCCATACAACTGCAGCGGCAAGTGTAGGTTCTGAGTGCTGTCCTATTAAAGTCCATAAAACAGTCTTAAATCCAACTTCTCTTGGCAAAATCAAGCTGTCAAATGGGTATGTCTATGTAAAAAAAAAAAAAAAAAAAAAAAAAATCTGGCTCTTGGATGGGAGAAAAAAAAAAAAGATGCCTTGTCCTAAGGATAATTTCGTTCTTCAGGATGAGGCATGCCTTTTTTTCATTCAAGAAAGGCTGTTTCATTAAGGGGTTAAAGGGAGCCCACCATCTCTTCCGAACATATTGACTGCTATCACAGAATTGTAGAGCTCATTACAGTGATAACCAACATACCTTTATGTATGACACATTTGTAGATGCAGAGAAAAACTACTTTGAGATTTTATGAAAATAAGGCATTTAGTGTACTGGAGTGGGCCTTCAGCCCTCGGATCTGTTCTTTGCTCAAGAAAGATGTCATAGCAGTGGGGAGATCAACCCCGACTTCACAGGGTGGTGCAGATAGAAAATGGCAGGTATGTGAGTGGCAAGAGCAGTGCTCCAGGGATCTGAAGGACCCAGTCGCCTTTTTTGCACACGTTTCCAAGTTTTTCTCCAAATCTGTAAATGTGATGTGCAGAACAAAAGTTTACCCCTGTAATGTTCTCTTTGACTTGATGGTAACTTTGACTTCATCAGTAAAACCATGCTAAAACTGAAAAATTTGCATAGTGATAACAAGAATGTTGACAGCTAATGTAACGGCAAATTCAGTTGTCCTTACTTGCAAAAATTTCTTGGAACAAAACTTATACCAATATGGAATATTAGTGAATACTCCATAATCCACTAAGTCCAGCTCTTTACATCAATAGCTGCTGCTCCAGTGATTCTGGCACAGTTGGAACTTTTTCTGTCGCCCTCACCATTTTTAAACAATCAGTGCTATTGGTATTTATGGTATATAAGAGGTGTGATTCTGACACTGGCTGCCTCTGATTGGAGCTCTGAGCCTGCGCTTGCTGCTCAGTAGGGTCTAGAGAAAAAAATTCCAACTGTGCTGGAATCGGTGGAGCGGCGCCTATTAACAGATGCTGAGAACTGAATTGGTGAAAGGTCCTGTTTAAGCTGTGTACATTAGAGCTGGAGTACAAGGCATACCAAATTTGCTCCAATATCTACCGTATAAACTTTCGGACAACTTTTGATATATATATATATATATATATATATATATATATATATATATATATATTTTTTTTTTTTTGGCTTTTTGTGAAATCATGGAAAAAAAATTTTCTCCGTTTCCCTTGTTTCTGTATTGAGAACTCCAAACTACAAATCGGGATTAGGATGTATTTAATAAATATGATCTAAACATCCCAATCTAGATTTTCAACCAGTGATATCTCTGGAAAAAATTTAGATATCACTGCAACCAAAGTGCAACTTCTTTCATATGACACCAAAAGTAAGATTGTATAATGTCTGAGATATAATTGTTTGAAGTGACCCTCTCACCCTCATTTTCTCTACATTCTACACAGCCCCTTACTCCATACAAACTAATGTTCAGTGAAAGGCAGGAATGGCTCAATACCGAAACAAGAGAGTGAAAAATGTAGGGCTTCAAAAGTCTGAAAGTCTAGTTGCGCTTCAACTCCATTCAGTGGATGTGTGAGGTCTGTGTAGTTATAGACTGCATACAATTCTGTTTTACTTTCAGGTTGTGCTGTCTGTGGATTATCCGTGTTTTCACATGTGCAAAAAAAAAAAAAATCTATTTTGCTACATATTTCTGGGTCAGTGAAAAAACACAGTACACGGATGGCACATGCTCTCCGTGGTTTTTCAGGATCTATAGACTAGTGTCGCTCTGTGGTCAGCAAAATAGAGCATGTCTCTGTACTTTATCCATTCGTCCATTAAAATCATTGGTTACATGTCCACTGAAAGCAGACGTGATTAATCCTTAACCTGAATGGCTTATGTGTGGTGTAGGTGATCTTTGTATGTTGGGGGAATCTGTGTGTAGTTTTTAATTACAGTAAAGTGTAGTACATATTACTATATGACTATGCATCTCACCTGTATAGTAACAGTGCGTACACCAGAGGTGCAGTTTATAGTAAAATCTGCTACTCCTTGCTACAGTTATAAATGCAGTTCCTCAGCAAAAGCTCAGTGTAAACCTATCCCAAGACTACCTTCACATACAGTTTTCATTTTAAAAGGAAAAAAAAATGTAATGGGAAATGTAAATCCCTGCGTTACTTTGCATTTCTTATGGCGATTTAACTATAAAGCATTTTTCCTGCTGTTCTTTACTCTTTCTTTTTTTTTTTTTTTTTTTCTTTATCTATAGGAAAATGTCTGAAAAAACAGCATGCTGCATTTTGTTCACTATGTGTGTAACTGGAATCCTGTCTTAAGACAGGCTTGCACATTCTAGTGAGCGCCCTCTATTGGTTTGCAACAATGAGGCAGCAACTGTCTTCCTAATTACATCATGGAAGGCAGATTTGCATATTCTTCCCATGTTCCTTGCAAAGTGGAGTGCTAAAGGCTTAACAAGTCTCCACACACCTATATGGTGGTCTCTCCCTAAGGAGTGACAATATCCCCCGAACCCTGTCTAAGCCTCTCACCTCTACCAGGTTATAGTCCTCTCTACATCGGGCTGATGAGATCCAACCAGATCGAAACAGCTGTCCTCGATTGAGAGACTATAACCTGGTAATAATCCCAGCGTCATTGCTAAACAAAGGCCTCTTGGAAGGTCGGGCATGAGGCTAAAGGGAGCAGCCATTATTGGGTTATTTCACTGGAATCCTGTCTTAAGACAGGCTTGCACATTCCAGTGAGCGCCCTCTATTGGTTTGCAACAATGAGGCAGCAACTGTCTTCCTAATTACATCATGGAAGGCAGATTTGCATATTCTTCCCATAGTATGTGTGTAAGGTTATTCTTAATTTTTCTTAGCACCCATACTGATCACCAAGCCTTTTTGCTCTGTTGGGTCATGCAGTCTCTTAATTGTTTATCACAAATTTTGGGGGATTTTTTTCAAGCTTGTTCCCATTCTCCTCTTTGGCTCCTTAAAGGTAATTAATAATGATATCCTATCTACAGGATAGGCCATCAGTATCAGATTGGCTGGGGTCTGACTCTTGGACCCTGTCCCGATCAGCTGCAGTGCCAGGCGCCACTGGAAGCTGTACAGTGTACTGGACCCCTTTGAAAGTCTTGGAAAACTCCTTTTTGCTAAAGCCTCACGTTGCAACGGTTTTGGAAATCGTAGCCTTTCTGCCATGCAAATTTTTCCGCAATGTGTGGATGGGATCTGCTAGAATCTCATCCACTATGCAGGGACTGTAAGACGCTGCTTTTTTTTCCACGGCTGTGGCCAAACTGTGGAATTTACATGTGGGGCACCAGCCTTTGCGAAATCTTCATGTGAGTTCAGCCTTAGGATCCATTCACTGAGTTTATGGTTGCTGATTTTGACGCTGAATCAGCGTAAGAATCCACGTGGAAAAAATGTCTCCCCATAGAGTTCTATGGGTTTTGCTCGCTTCATTTTTCCACGTTCTGAATTTTTACGCTAGCGGGGAAAAAAAGCTTCCTTCAGTCAGATTCTGCATGCAAAAACAAACGCAGTTGATGGGAGGCGTAAATCCACGTCGCGGATTTGGGGGTTGATTTTGGTGTGAAATTGGCAAAAACCGTGCAAAAAAACCAAACCTTTAGAGGTTGTTTTTTTTAAGGTCTGTATACTTTGCTTGGAGGGAAAAAACTAAAAAAAAAAAAGCTCCAAAAAACGCTTCAAAAAAACAATTTCCTAATTCCTGAAGCAGATTTTTTTTTCCTCGCCAAAATTCTTGCCCAAAAAGTCTATGTGAACGGACCCTTAGACTAAGGCCTCACATTGTGGAGACACAGCGCTTTTAGCTGCATGTTTCAGTACCAGCAAGGTGAGTGAGATTTTGGGTAATCTTATCCATATTGCAGAAAAGTTGTCTTCATAATGTAGGATATTAATTGTAGCAGAATCGCAAGAATTTAGTTTAGATTTAATAAGGGAAGAAAAAAAGCACAGGCAAATGCAGCAATAGCTGAAGGAAAAACGCAATTAAGTGAATTACACAGTCACGTGTGGGGGCTGCAAAATGTGGTCCTGCTTTCGCGGCTCCTATTCTTTTAATGAAGGGGGCTGCAGAAGCACTGCTGTTGCGCGAATGGCAGCCAGTTACCATACAGGCGTAAAGATAAGGCTGCATATTGCAGCGACGCAAGTGTCTAAAACTTTGTGTTTAATAGTCCCAGCAAATTGAAAGAGTTTTCATTTATTCTTATCCATATTTTGTGGGGAAAAAAAGGTACTGGTATGTGTTTCTGAAATGAAGCATGAATCTTGTTAATTTTTAGCTCCGTTACTGCATTTTTTTTTTCCTTGTAGAATTGTATGCTGTGATGAGTAAACGCAGCTGAAAGTGGTAATGACGATGCAAAGAACAAGGTGCATTTCTACTCTTTTTGCTGCATTTCTGTTCCACAGCAAATTTCTACAATAGAGTTAGCTTTTTGTGGTTGTATGTTTGACGTATGCCGTATTTTTTTTGGACTATAAAATCCAGACCAAAAAGACAGCTCCCATTGAAATCAATGGGAGCTGCTCAGGTCTTTTTTTCTGGGAGCGAGATGCTCATTCTTCAGGCCGTTTCGCCTGACGATACGGCCTGAAGATACTCCCTCCTCTGGACTAGGCCCATTCATTGGGCCTAATCTGGAGCAGAGTGCGCGGCTGGATGCACCGGCTTTCATTTGCAGCTAATCGGTTTTTTGGTCTGGAGCCTGAGATGGCCTCCGCCTTAGGTTCCGGACTAAAAAACTCCGTCATAACTTGCCCTAAGACGCATTGGACTATAAGACGCACCTAGGTTTTAGAGGAGGAAAATGGGGAGAAAAAAAATCTTAAAGCAAAAAGTGGTAAAATTTTATAAATTTAATATAGGGGAGTTGTAGTTTTCAAACCGCTGCAAGGTCACATTGGCAGGTGACTCTGCAGCTGTAACGGAGGTGCATAGAGCATTTCTTGGAAGGGGTCAGGTGTGGTGTTTAGTTATATCATTTTCAGGAAATGTCTATTGCTTAGTTCACCTTTTATTTAAATCATAGGCAATATAGTAAAAAAAATAAAATAAATGACAGTTTGGCACTTTTGATTTTGACGTTTGCCGTACAGGAAAAATATTAGTGGAATGGGCATTTTTGGACACAGGGTTACCTAAGGGTACGTTCACATGGTGGAAAATTAATTCCGCGTGTGAACATACTGCGCAGCTAGCCGTAACAGAATGACGATGCAGCACATCGCAGCATTCCGCTCCGGATTAGGCCCGAATGAATGGGCCTAATTGAGAGGGAGTCTTGCGTCACAGATGCCACGGGTGTGTAAGCAATGGAATCCGCGGTAAGCTAGCTCATCTCGCTGCTTTTTTTCTGCTACTAGCTAGCGGAATAAAGAAGCAAGCGGCTCCCTTTTGAAGTCAATGGGAGCCGTTTTGGAAGGTGGATTTTGAGGTGGATTCCGTGTCAAAATCTGTTGCCAAAAAACTGTGAGCACAGTCTAATGGGTATGTGTTTCACAGTAATTTTCTACTTTCATATGTGTTCTAGGGGAAGGAGATAATTTATTTTATTTTTTACTATTTTCTATAAACTTTTTTTTTTTTTTCTTTCCTCATTTTATTAGCTCCCACCTAGGGGGCTTGAACTTGCAATCATTTGATTGCAAGTCCTATAGACGGCAATACAAGTGTGTTGCCGTCTATGGGAGATTCTCTACATTACTATTGTGGCTGGTCATAGACCAGCCGCAATAGCAATATTCCTATGACAGGCCTGGGAGGCTTCAGTAGGCTCCCAGCTGTTATAGGAACAATACTAATGCCCACGATCAGAGTTTGATCGTGGGCATTAGTTACTGTATCTCTGCTGTACGTTACAGCGGAGTCCCGGTTGCTATGGCGACTGATCTGAAGTAGAATGGCCGCCATTAGCTTTACAGACCTGGTATCCACTGTAATAGAATGGTGGATGGCGGGGAGGATTTTAGCTGCTGGCGGAGCGTAGTGATGCTGCAATTTTTTTTTTTTTTTTTATGTAGCTTGAGTCCCATATAGGGGATTCGAACCCAGGACTCTAGCGCTGTAGTGTTAACCACTGAGCCATCGTGTTGCTCCTTTGCGATGCTGCAATTTCGCTCCTCCACATAGTCCACTTTCGGACTATAAAACGCACCCCCATTTTGGGGATGACCGTTAAATTGTTGCAGAGATCAGACAAACTGGTTTTGTAATGGACAGTAGTCGTCCTGCATGCATCTTCCATTACAAAGGTAAACAAACATGGCGAAAGATAGCTTCCTTCATGTTGTTTAATGTCTGTCATCATGTAAGTGTGAACACAGCCTAAGGTGTCTGTTTTCTGCACAAGATGTAGTTTTTAAAAAAAAAAAAATTTATAACATTTTGAGGAATGTCACATTTTGATCACTTTCGTGGTATGCAAATATGCTAAATCATTTCCTCCCAAATACTATTAAATATTCTTATGGTCTGGGCATCTTTGCTTTTTTTTTTTTTTTTTTTATATAATTTGAACTAGGGAAGGGGATGTAAAAGCATATTTAAAGGGTGTAATAGTATGGTGGGTTTTGGTATGAGACTTTTAGACTTTCAAACTTTCATCTATTTTCAATGCGTTTTAAAAAATAATGCTTTTACAGTCGCCTATTATGCCTGTACAGGCATTACTACAACCTCCAATGTGAATTTGAATCTTGTGTAAAATTTGTACTATATAAATTTTATTGCAGATTCCTCCAGTAAGATCAAGGAAGTTAGCTGGCTGCTTGCTAAACATGATGAAATTCATGTGACATTGTCATAGGAATATATTCTAATTGGGAGTCCAGGGAGAAGGGACTCCTTTGCATTGAGACACCCACTTGTCATGAGAATGATGATCATATT
Source organism: Leptodactylus fuscus (assembly GCF_031893055.1). NCBI lineage: Eukaryota > Metazoa > Chordata > Amphibia > Anura > Leptodactylidae > Leptodactylus > Leptodactylus fuscus. The sequence goes on from NC_134267.1 coordinate 82,665,072, forward strand.
CCCCTGTCTCAACAAAATAGCGGCTCAAGCATAAGTACTGGCATTTTGTTCATTCTTTAAGGGACTGCCATAGATGTGAAGCGCTGCATTCTGGTTTGCAGTGGCAGTCCCATATAGAGGATAAAATAACTTTCTTACGCTACTTGTGATTCAGTAGAAATCGATGTGACTGTCAGGTTGCTATAGAATTATGAATGGAAAGGTTAGATCTGTGATGTTGCTCTTTTAGGTTAAGGCCCCACATGGCCTCCTGCAGCAAAAAAGCACTGCCGGAAAAACCACAGTGGCAACACATCGCGGTTCTTCCCACAGTGCTTTAGACAAAAAGTTCAGGACTTTCTGTTTGTTATACCGTGCCAGTTTTAGAAATCGCGGTGTGTTCGCAGCACGGTTTTTACTGCAAAGTGGGCATGGCATTTTGCCCCTACTGTAAAACGCTGTTATTTTTCCTGCAGCGTTTCCGCCATGGGAAACTCGCAGCGTTTACGTCACATGGAGCCGCATCCTTAGTGTATACAATTTAAGGGCTCTTATGAATGCTTGTGCTGCAACTCCATACAAACTCTGTACACAGCTATAATATAGTAGGGGAGGTATTCGATCGAATGCTACTCGCTCATCTCTATTAGTTATCCATGCTGGCATGGACATTGGCGCCTTCTTAGGAGCTGAGTGCATTTGTATAATATGTGTGAGGTTGCAAATTTAAAGTTTACAAAGAAAAAAAACGGAATTGACAACTGACACCTGAGAATACCCCCCCCCCCCCCCCATCCTAGGAGAAATCTTGACAAACTCTGCAACAAAAAAAACAGCATTTCCGTCTCGTGGGGCCTTATCCTAACTGTCATATAAACGAGTATTGACTGCTCTTTCTTCAAACAGCAGGGTGCAGAACAGAGGGAGCGTTATTTTGCGTTTAGAACACAGATTTAGACAGCTTAGTTTTTGGATGGCATGTTTTTAGAGTCCCTACAATACTAGTGAAGTGGAATTTCCTGAGACGCCCCATTTTGGACACTTAACCACTCAAAAAAGCTTCTCAACATATTTACCTGTCTTCTGGTATGAAGTGTCACTTCCTCTGCTTCTACCTGCACAATAGAGCTTTATTGTACAGTTGCCGGCAGAAGCGAAGAGCGTATAACACACGTGCAAGAAGTCCACATGCTGGCGAGACCGAAGAATCTGATCTCCAGGGCACAGAAGACAGGTAAGTATGATGAGGAGTGGGGGGTGGATTGGGATTGAGGTAGCTAGGCAGATAGGACTAGTAGTCCACGGGCTAGCAAGGGAAACAGGGAGGGGCTGTGAGAGGGGGATCATGGAAGTTGTAGGCTAGGGAAGCATGTAAACAAATATGGAGGATGGCAGGAGCTCCCAGAGACGCCCAGAAATCACTCAAAACATTGCTAAAGGTATTTTATTGCAATTACTAACCCATTAATAGCACTGAAAACCTTTCTTTTTTAAAAAATAAATACATTTTATGCCTGGAAAACCCCTTTAATGCAAATCTCTAGGGGTAAAACTGCTCATGCACCAATGTATTGAGCATGTGTTTTGAAGTGAGGCATACTGATGTCGGCTATAATGGTCTCTCTGCCAGAGCAAAGGAAATGACCCCTGTCCACATTCACCACTGTTATTTCAGGGTTTAGGTATTAAGCGGCAGGGTTGTGACTAAATCCTAGTACTGTGTAATGCAGGCGTTTTAGTGGTCCCATTTAGGTGGCCATGCAATATTGGTAGAAGTAAGCTGATGGCTGAACAACTGTTGGGTGAACAATTGGAGTTCTGCGGGTGCAGCCGTACACCTTTTACCCCATAGTGGCTGCTGTAGCTGTTCAGATTGGTAATACGTGTTTGCCAGTAATATTCTTTCTGAGAGTTTATTTGTGGACTAAGGATGCAGCATAGAAGAATTGTTCCTGAATCTTACAACAGTTTATCTTTTAGGTTGAAATCTGCTAATGTCACACATTTATGCCTTCTATGTATGATCTTTGGAATAGCCCTCAGCCCACTTTATCAGCTGTCTTGCTTTCTTTGGTTGCAGGTACAACCTGTTTAAAAATGGAAACCTTTAATAAAAACAGGACAAACCAGAGAGTAACCGTTGTCAACAATTCTATAATGCAGTATGTGGGCACCAACCTGTAGGCTGTAGAGGTGCAGCATAATGCTTAGTTTGGAATAATCACAAATGCATTTTTTTTTATTAAAAAAAAAAAATTGGACTTGCTCCATAAACATGAAACACTGATCATTCTCCATTCTATTGTTTGCACATTTGACTAAATAAAAATGAATAAAAATCTTCCATAATAACTGCATATGTGATTCCTTCCTTACATCTACAGTATGTGATGACAAGTCAAGGCTTCATTGAACTTGTAGTTACTAGTCACTGCCTGCAGAGTGGAATTTATGCTATGAAGAACAGAAACCATATTAACCTCTCATAAATATCAAGATAAAGGTAGAGATAAGACTGTGTGTGGGTTAATAAAGACACTTTTAGTGCAGGTGTAGACAACCTTTTTTGATTGATCCTGTTCACAACTTGAGCACAAGTGAAGGACCGTTTCACTGTACATGTCCCTCGGCCTCTTACACGACGCCTGCAATGGTTTGCAGAGTGCAGTGCATTACTATGGAGGATGCTGAGAGGTGGTACAGTCACATGGTCCTTCATAATATAGACTGGATCAATATCTGCAGGTGCTGGAGTTTGACAGAATAGGGGCGAATGATCATGTTTTATAAAGGACACTGTAAAGAGGGGGAAGTTGAATGCCAGAGAGTAATGGGTTATGTGGCACTGTTAGCACGCTTCTTGGGTTTGCCGACCCTGCGTGCGATCAAGGTTACCACGTGGTAAGAGGTGATGTCTGAAGTAGTTTTCATTTATTTTTGCTGATATTTTAATATGGTATGGTAAAAAATATTCTTTCCATGAGCGTTGTATTTAGAGTGGAATACTATGAAGTGTGAAAAAAAGTCATGTGCAGCAATACCTTATATATAAAAAAAAAAAAAAAAAAAAACGTTTAAAGGGGTATTTGTGTCTAAACTGCTAGATTATGTAAATTCAAGCATTCTCCTAAATACACTGCTTTAGGGCTAGTTCACACAGGGACATGGAGGAGGATTTTGACAGCGGAATCCACGCCACAATCCTCCTCGTACAATGTGAGACTATGTAGACTGCTAGCAGAGAAAAAGAAGTGACATGACTTTTTTTCAGGTGTTTTCCGCCTGAAGAAAGCAATAGAAGTGAATGGGAAGCGCAAAACTCGCGTTCTTTGCAAAAAAAAAAAAAAGTGTCATGGTTTTTACAAAACAACGCGCAGTAAAAAACGTTACGTGTTTTTTGCAGCCTGTTCTTTTAAAGGATGGGAAAACCACCTGGAACTTTTTGGAAGCTATTTTTTACAGAAAAAAAAAAACTCCACAAAAAGTGGGGCAAGGTCCAAAAAATGCTTCCTAATTAGGAAGCATTTTTTTGCGGTGCCAAAATAAGCCACACGTAATTTACGTGTGAACTAAGCCTTAGAAATGTTTTGTTTATCTACTGTTTGAAACTATTCCTCCTACTTATACAAGGTTGCCTAGGTCTTGGTCCTGGTTTGTTGTCCTTATCTAGCATCTCAGAACAGGAGATGTGACTCTCTGCTCTCTTGAGGGAAATGGGGCTGAGTTGTTAAGATCAGGCTATCTCTTAAGTCCAAGGCAATTGGGTCAGCTGATTGCAGCTTTATGATAAAGGCAGGCACAGGGTTGTGTGTGCCTTTTAGCTCTGTATGTACAAAGTGTATTAACCCTTTCGCTACCAGGGGTCTCCAGGCATTTTGCACCTCCAATAGCCAGAGCAATTTTCGCAGTTTTGAGACTGACAATCTAAATTGCAAAAAAACCCCAAAAAACATACTAACCCCCTTACCTATATATTTTCTTAAATTGGACAAAGCAGCATTGTCAAAATGCCACTTGGTACTGTATATGAACCAGCACCTTCATGCAATTTTGATTTAAAATGTGTTTTTTATATTATAAAAAAGCAACTAAGGTACCGTATATTAGTTCTTGAAAGTGGAAACCAAACAATAAGTTATATATGCACCAAACTTACTAAAATTGAGTTGAGCATGTGCAGAGTTCATTCATATCACTAAGGCCTACAGACCTGCTTGCACATATCTTCATAAAATCACCAGAACTGGAAAGTCTACTTTGAAGCTGGAAATGTTAAACAACTATCCTCCTGTAAAATGTAAGGATTACACCATGTGAAAAGCAAGTGCACCCCAAAACCCTATTCTTTTAAAATTTATTTATTTTTTAAATAGTCATGTCCACCCAAGTCATGTAACTGAGACAAACGCAAATTTTTATTTATTTATTTTTTTAAATAATGCATTAAAACTAGAGATGAGCGAATATGCTCGATCGAATACCTCTGCCGCATAGCTCCCGGTGGCAGGGAAGGTGGGAGGGGCAGTAAAAATTTGAAGCCCCGGAAGTGTTTTTGCAGCGTGAGCTATGCGGCAGAGGTATTCAATTGAGCATATTCGCTCATCTCTAATTAAAACAAATATTTGCACCTTAAACTCCTCTTGAATCTCTAAGATGCTGCCAGAGGCTGCAGGGGGAGGCCAATTTAGAGCCCCATATTTCAGGATTGGTTAGGGCTATGAAGGTGAGCTTGGATTCATTTTAAAGATGAAAATCATCATGATAACCCTTACAGATTCGGAGCGATCTGCTGTTTATTAAAACTCTGTTAGGAAATGAGATCTGCATTGGGATCTCAATGCCAAAATAGCGTTTTCACCAGTGACTCGCTCTGTATCTTAAACCAGTTAAACCAGGGACAAATGGGGCCAACTTTTTTTTTTTTGTGATAGCTACATGTGGGGGTCAGTGGACAGAACATATGGCGTAGTAGGGTACCTGTTGAATCGCTCAGGTTGGATTGACTACATTTTCTGAGACCAAACCAATTATGTATCGCATACCTGTTAATATTGCTGTATGTGTATTCATCTAATAGGCCTGAGACCATGGTCTGTTTTTCTTTATTTCCATATTTAATACCGGTGGTCATCATAGTACAATGATTGTATTTTAAAATATTTATTAAAGTCTGTTTTAAGGGAATGTATACATCTTTGCTGAGTTAATGTTTTTTGATTTGGATATAAGAGAGTTTACTTGCACAGAGTCGCTCAATTGCTGACTTAATACATTGTACAGAATATTACCACTAGAAAGTGCAATTTTATCTTGCAAAAAATAAGCCATCATACGACTCTGGAAAACTAAAGTAATGGAAGGAAGTAAAAGATGAAAACTCAAAACTGAAAAATTTCACAGTCCTGTATCGGTTAAGGCAGTCTTGGACTGCATCTTCAAGGGGTTTTAGGCAGTTTTTTCTTTTTGGTACAAAAGAAAAACCATGAAAAAAAAAATGATTGCTTTTAGTGGTACACTGCTGTGGCCTTTTGATGGGCTACAGTAACTAGCACTGTTTTGTTTTATACCCAAACTCATATATTTTCTAAAAGTAGGTCGCTGAAATTCTGTCTCATTGGCAGAATTCCTTCCCAGGTCACAGGAGGCTATACAGATTATGATGCTGTCACTTGATGCTTCCCCTCCCACCCCACCACTACAGACATAATCAAACATGAAGTAAAACATCTTACTTCTCCTCAACTTCAAAAGAGTAAGCCTAGTATACTCTGGGCTTTAATACATGATTTAAAATATAACCCCTGGTTCACACTAGCGTATGTATTCCGTCCGCATGGAGTCCCCCCAGACAGAATACAATTTCAAGCACTGTGCTGTAAAAGCACACAGACCCCATAGACTATAGTGGGGGCTGTGTGCTTGCCGCGCACTGCCCGCACAAACGATTCATCTTATTATAGTCTATGGGATCCGTGTGCTTTTACAGCATAGCGCTTGAAATTGCGATACTCCATGCGGACTCTAACCGGACGGAATACATACCCTATTGTGAACCGACCCTAAGGCTACATTCACATCTGCGTTGGAGACTCACACCGTGTCTGCTAAAACACCACTGGACAAAAAAGTCCTACATGCACAAATTTTTTTTTTTTTTTCTCTCTCACTGTTCTTCGTTTTCAATTAAAAAGTCACCTGACATGATAGTCATTGGTTTGGAGAGGACCAGAACAGATGCCTCAACACAGATGTCAACATGGTGCAAGCTCTAACCCTTATGTTCTAGAGCAGAGGTCCTCAACCCCCAGCATTTCTGCCAAGAGTGGCATGCGAGGCATACTTGCCTGGCACGGTAGCCCAAATCCCTGAGGATGCGACCCAAGGATGAACGCTTCCAACTATTACATTCAGACCAAACAAGTCTGAAACTAAACTGCTATATTATACTGTATGGTCTCTATAGACCCCAAAGTATAATAAGCGGAGTCCTAGGGGGAGGTGACTGATCACAAACTAAAAAAAAAACAAAACACCAAAACAAACAATATTACTCACCACTCCTGAGAGTCACTGACGTCTGGCAGAAGCACTGAGGAAAAGAAAAAAAAAGGGAGCTTGCACCAAGTCTAGGGAAGGTGAGTAAGGGTCCATTCACACTGAGTAAACGCGTGCTAATTTTGGCAGAATACACGTTATGAATGCACTTGTAAAAATAAGACTCCCGATGACTTCAATGACATTTTTTTACACACGTAAAATCTGCGCCAGAAAATGTGATGCATTTTTTTTACACATGTAAACAATGTAATTGAACTCAATGGGAGTCTTATTTTTACACGTGTATTTTTTTACCAAAATGAGCGTGCGTTTACTCAGTGTGAATAGACCCTAACACTGTTTGATCACCTTTCCTGGGCCTCCCCTTCTTATACACTGGTATCTATAGAGTCCCCCACAGTATAATAGCTCGTGGATGGCTGCAAAATGTTCGCGTTTGGCTGAACCTGAAATTTTTGGAAAATTTTTTGGGACACTATACCATGTGGCGGGGCCACTATGAAACATACTGTGGAGGACTGACCTTATTTTGTACAGTGGTGTGGGTTTTTTCACAAGAAACTCTTCCACTTTTCCAATAAAGAAATGCATGCATTTTTGTGCATGTGTAGTCTTACAATTATTGCCTGGCACCCCAAGTCCCAACTTTTTTTTTTTTCTTTTTGTCTTCTCTTCTCGTTGTATTAAAGAATAATGTATGGTATTGAGTATTGCTTGATAGCAAGCCTAACTTGTAGAAAACATAAAGGCTGTAATGTTCTTTTAGCGATGCCACTGATAGTTGAACAAAGGCTAATTTTGGTAACACAGCTTTTTTTTTTTGTTGTTGTCGCTCTTACTATATTTTAAAAGGAAGAAAAATGAAGCAATGAACGAGGTTCTTTCCCTTTTTCTCCACCAGCAGGGCTGTGGATTCAGGAGTCGGATTTTGTGGTTTGGCCTACATTTTTTTTTTTTTTTTTTTTTTTCTTCATGGTTTGACTCCTGTTCTGAGTACTTCATAAATGGCTGACAGCCATGGTCAGACAGATGCAGTATAGCTCCTCTAGAGAAAAAAAGCTAGTTACTGAATTTTTATGAAAGTAATTATGCAACAAACTATGTATCTAATTACACAATATTGATAATATTTAACCCCTTCCCGATATGCGCCGTAATAGTACGGCGCATGTCGGGTCTGTAACTATGGCGACCGCCATAGCCGCCGGGTGTCTACTGCTTTAAGCAGTAGACAACTGGCTCTAATGCCTCCGATTGGTCCCCGCGCCGCGGTCAGAGGCACCATTTTCCCGGCGGCGCATGGGCGCCGCCATTTTGCCGGTGATCGCCGGCTCCTGGTGCATACTCCAGGGCCGACGTCACGTTGCCATGACAGCCGGGAGCCTGTACAAGGCTCCCAGGCTTGTCTGCAAATTGTCTCTTTTGCAGGCTGGTCTATGCAGCCTGCAAAAGAGAGGATGATTTTTTGCAATGCGTTAGCATTGTAATGCATTGCATTAGTGATCAGACCCCCTGGGGTTCAACACCCCTAGGGGGTCTAATAAATGCAAAAAAAAAAAATTTTTTTTTAAAAAAGTAAAAAAAAAATATAAAAAAATCTAAAAAGTATTAAAAGTTCAAATCGCCCCCCTTTCCCTAGAACACATATAAAAGTAGTTAAAAACTGTGAAACCTATACATGTTAGGTATCCCTGCGTCCGAAATCGCCCGCTCTACAAATCTATAAAAATATTTTTCCTGTTCGGTAAACGCCGTAGTGGGAAAAATAGTCAAAAGTGCCAAACCGCCGTTTTTTCACTGTTTTGATTCTGATAAAAATTTGAATAAAAAGTGATCAAAGCAATAACATTTCCCGAAAATGGTAGAACTAAAAAGTACACCCGGCCCCGCAAAAAAAGACGCCCTATGCATCCCCGTACATGGACGTATAAAAAAGTTACGGCCGTCGGAATATGGCGACTTTTAGAAAAAAAATTTAACACAGTTTTGGAATTTTTTTTTAAGGTGTCAAAATGTAAATAAAACCATATAAATTTGGTATCCCTGGAACCGTACCGAAACACAGAATATAGGGGACATGTCATTTTGGCTGCACAGTGAACGCCGTAAAACCGAAGCCCGTAAGAAAGTCGCAGAAATGCATTTTTTCTTCAAATCCACCCCATTCTGAATTTTTTTCCAGCTTCCCAGTACATTATATAGAATAATTAATGGTGGCATTATGAAGAAAAATTTGTCCCGCAAAAATTAAGACCTCATAGGGCTCTGGGCGCGGAGAAATAAAAAAGTTATGGGGTTTAGAAGGAGGGGAGGCAAAAACGAAAATCAAAAAATGCCATCGGCGGGAAGGGGTTAAAATATTCATTTTGCCTTGAAACTGAGACAGTAATTTTTTTTTCTAACTCTGCGCCCAAAACCAGTCCGGACTCTACACCGCATTGCTTCTGAGGTATATTTCTATCCACCTAATTTACGATAAAGGCAAAAGATAAATAATATATCTTGTACTAATTCACCGCATGGGAGCTGTGATTCTGCAGCTGTCAGAAGTTTTTATACACTGCCCATGTACAGGAGGGCAGTTGTGTCTTTCAAAAAAGCATCATAAATGCATCGTAAAATGTTACTATAGATACAGATAAAGCATGCACTCTTTTCCTCAGAAAATAACAAGTCTTATGTAAATCCTTTGCAATATTCACAAACACATGAGAATTTTTTTTAACCTATAACTTTTAGTAAATACAAAGGGATATATGAATATAAGGGATTTTTTCAGACAGTGATCAGTCAGGGCAGCACTAGGCACATATCAAAACTCATAATGTTACATTATAGAGTAAAGCAACATGATCACTCAGTGTAATGAGTATGATGGTAAATTCTCATATGCATAGTGAATGGACATTTGCAAAAAATATATTGATTCTTTTAGAACACTGCTCAGATATGGAGGGAATATTGGTGGGTTTTAAGTGAGCTGCAAATACTTGCCTAGCTGAAGTGAGCATGTGAAGTATTGTCCAGTGCGTAGTGTTACGGAAGTCCTCTAGGCCTATATTAAAGTCAGAGCTGGGTTAGGCAGGATTGGGTGATCAGGAATTTTACTCTGATTGATTAGGCCTTGCTAGACAAACCTTTGTCTTGCAGTTTCATTTACGAGCACTTCTGAACCAGAACTTTTATTATACTTTGGGGTCCCTTCAGATTCCAGAATATAATTAGCTAAGGTCAGTAAACACACACAAAGTTACTCACCTCCCCTGTGCTCCGGCACTCTCTCTTCCTTTTTGACCTTATCATGTTTCCAGACATATGATTAGGTCCACAATAGGGATATTTTCAAACACAGGATACGTGTGTGTGATGCATTTAATGTATGCTGTGCAAAAGTCTAGAAAATTATACATTTTAAAGAAAATGAAAGGTTCATCATCCCCCTTTTTTTTTTTTTTTGTTTTTTTTTTTTTGTTTTGTCGTTGTAGTGGTGCCTTGCAAAAAAAAAAAAAAAAAAAAGTTCAAAATACTGACTATACCGCTCAATGAAAATATATTTATATTAAAAATTTTCTAAATTTATATTGAGCTTGTAAGTTTTCTAAACTTGACAAAAATCCGGCGGACCCTATGATAGTCTATGGGGTCCGCAGGTAACTGATTTTTAAGCAGATAGTGTGAACCTAGCTTTGCTTGGATGTGCAGTACTTTTACAAAATTATTCTCTGTATACCAAAATTTTAGGTTAGTTTTCTTAATTTCCTGGAAAAGTCTTATACCCGGTTCACAATTGCGTTGGGGGAATCTGCTTTTGCACATGACAAAGATTTCTGGTGTTTCTTGGGCTCCATTATAGAATCTCCATTCACGTTCAAGAATTGTGCTGAATTTGTTTTCTTGTTGTGTACATTATATCCTCACAAATACAATGTGTATGTTTATCTGTATTATAACTAATTTACTAACGTCGTCTTTTTTTCCTTCTTGCAGAAAATGCGGTGAGGGCACGGATCTAAAAGTCTACAAGGGCACTTGAGGTAACTTGTAACCTAAATATTGTTGGTGTGAAATGCTCATTTGTTATACGCTTGGCTTCCTTCCCAAACTACTTGTACATCTCTTAACTGCCCGTACAATTGCAAAGTTGTTTAAATAAGTTCTGCTCTTTGGCATCTACGCTTCATCAGATATCCCTCTTAGAACTTAGCATTTCTAAATTTAGAGCTTGCATATAGATAATTTGAGTAGAACTGAAATTACTTTAACAGGGTTATTCAACAGTATAGCCTATATGAAATCTTGTACTTTGGCATACTATACTAAAAGGACAACTGATGTCAGTCTGTCGTGGGGGGCAAAAAAAAAAATTAACCTGCAAACCTGTGTTGCTCATGTTGTTTGCACAGTCCCACCCACATTAGTTTATTGAACATTTTAGGGACCACACCTGAATGTGAATAATGTATTTCTGAATACATTCTAAACATATACGAAAGTGTTATGACTGTGTAATAATTTTAATGCAAAGTATGTAGTGCGTGTTTTTTTTTTTTTTTTTTTTCCAAAGAAGGCTTTCTCACACTAGTCTAGTAATTCAAGGACACTACTCTCTGCACTTCAGGTTCACTAAAGGCATGCATGTAAAGTCAAATGTGTGGCCCCTCAATTCGCAGATGAAGGCAAATTAGGGGTGCGTTTCTACCCCTTGACCTAGTCTTAACTGGATGTCTTCTTCTTTTTTTTTTTATGTGGAAAAACAGCTAGCAGAACCCATTGAAATCAATGGGAGGCTTTATTTTCAGCGTGGAAAATTCCACACCAAATTCCTCATCATTTTCCTCTGTGTGAATGGACCCTAAGGGCTAGTTCCGCCTGGCTTATTTTAGTCCGGAAAAAAAAGCGGTTTTTGGACCGTGCCCCATTTTTTTGAGTGTTCTCTGGAGTGGTTTTTTTTTACTAAAAAAAAGCTTTAAAAAACACCAGGCGGTTTTCCCCTCCCCTAAAGTGAATGGACCGTAAAAAACGCTTTGCCTTTTTTGCAAAAAAACACGCCCAAAAAGCAATGCGAAAAACTAAAGCTAGAGGTCTCCATAGACCACCATTTTATGGAGGCGGATTTTGAGGCAAAATCCGCCGTCAAAATCTGCCTCATTGCCCCCGTGAGAACGAGCCCTTACAAATCTATCCCTAATCAGAGATGGGGAGGGAAGACCAGGTGTATCCAACCATGCCCCCCAATTTTTTACAAATTTAGTTTGGGCCTTTCTTTGTGTGTGTGTGTATGTGTGTGTGTGTATGTGTATATATATATATATATATATATATATATATATATATATATATACACACACACACACACACACACACACACACACACACACACACACACACACACACACACACACACACACACACACACACACACACACACACACACACACACACACACACACTAGAGATGAGCGAACACTGTTCGGAACACTAAAAGCACGCTCCCATAGAAATGAATGGAAGCGGCCGGCACGCGGGGGGTTAAGCGACCGGCCGCCGGCAAAGCGTACTTACCAGGTGCTTCCATTCATTTCTATGGGAGCGTGCTGTTCGGATCTACTGATCCGAACAGTGTTCGCTTATCTCTAATACACACCCCTCTCCAGCCTAACAGTATTATTAACTCTAGATATCAATTCCACCAGAGAAGGAGGGCTCGTGTCCAACCAATCAATTAGATTGGTAAGCAATCAATTTTCTTGCCTGGTACAATACCCTAGAATGGATGTGTCTTTCAGTGGAGACGCCATAAATCTAGCCCTCTGATCAATGCCTGTTTAGAAGACTGTAGTTAGTCTATGAAGACCAAACTAAGGGCTAGTTCACATAGGGTTCCTGTTGCGGCTTTCCGCTCCGGATTAGTTCGGAGGGTGGTATAACTAGGCGGTATCCACCTGAAGAAAGGGCAGCTCACTACTTTTTTCCGTGAGCGGGAACAAACTGCTCACGGAAAAAGGAAATGACCGGCTCCCATTGATTTCAATGGGAGGCAGCAGGATTTTGATGCAGATTTTTCTTTTTTTTTTCTTTTAACCTATCGGTATGTCTTTTGTAGAATAGGAGGAAATCCACCGAAACGCAGGGAGAACATACAAACTCCTTGCAGATGTTGTTCCTGGTGGGATTCAAACCCAGGACTCCAGCACTGAGGCTGAGCCACCGTGTTGCCCCACTTACCTGTCCTCTCACCCCCTCTTCCACCTGCAACTGGGATCTGAAACTGGTGACTGTGCACTAGAACGCCAGCAGAAGCCACGCATGTGCAATAAAACGCTGCTGCTTTTTGCGCAGATGCTGGCTCTGGCTCCTTGTGAAATTAGAAGTTTGGGGGGGGGTAGCTTAGTGGTAAAGTTTAATCTATCTCAGACAACCCATTTAACATAAAGTTCTGATCTGAGCAAAATGCCTATTGTGTTACAGACTTGCTTTGATTTTCAAAAATTCTGCAGCATGCTTTTAAGATGTTGCAGTCTTTAATCTTACTTGTTTCGCACGGAAGTTTGCTGCAGGACCTTTTTTTTTTTTTTTTTTTTTTTGAAAGTTTAAGCTGGGTTCACACCAGCGTCTGGACTCCATTATCAGGTTTCCTTCTTCTGCATGCATAAGGCGGAAACCTGTAATGCTGAGTCCATCCGTGAGCGCCGGTGAGCATTTTGAGCTCTCCTCTCCGAATCCGTTTTTTAAAACCGGACACAAAGTACTGCATGTCCGACTCTGTGTCTGGTTTAAAAAAAACAAAAAACTTTCGCCACAGAAAGCAATGGGTTTGGAAAGATGCTGGCAGGTTTCCGTCTCCTGCTCTGTTTTGTGCAGGAAACAGAAACCTGCAGAACGGAGTGCCGGGCGCAGATGTGAATGAGCCCTTATAGGTGCTGCCAAATGGCATGTGACATGTTTTACTCCCTTACAAGTGATAGCTCAGTGTCAAGAGTTAATATATTTTTGTGCACATTTTACTTCCTTTGACTTTATTTATTTGCAGAAAATGCTTACAAAGGGATGAGGTTGGGTTCCATCAAGGCCTAGAACTGTACTGCTAAGAACAGTTCTGCACAGGCAATACACGAATGGCCCAAGGAAGCTCACAAGTGGACTTTCAGGTTTTAAATGACCTGCGACAGAAATTCCCAGAGGTGCCTGAAGGTGTTGTATCTCGATGCATGCAGCAGGTTGGTATATAATACTTGGGTGGGTACTTTTTTTAACCTTTATCTCCTTTTAAAAGGGGTAAAGTAAATGTACACCCAGTTACAAGTGAAAGTGTGGCAATTTATCACTTACTGGTGTTAGTAAGTTTTTCTTTGTTTGAGATAACAAAGCCAAAAGTCCCTATCGGAACAGAGATGAGTAAGTTGTCTTCTATCCATCTGTATTAAGAAGCCAACCTCTGCTGCAAAGCTATTGTTGACTATAAAAAGCTGCACATAAGAATTTTGCAGACTGCAAACCACGACAGAATCTGATCGGACCCAGTATAAGCTGTCAAGGTCATCTCGCCACTAGTGAGAGTTGTTGTCCAATGGATCTGGTACAGCATTGCTGCTTTTGTTATAAACAGAGGCCACATTGGTAGTGTAAACAGATACTGTGCTCTGTATGAACAGTGCCAATATTCTCCATGTTCAGCAAGAACAAAAAGGTGGATAGAAAACATGTAGCCTTAACTCAAACACTTTACTTTAGAAAATCAGTCTGAACTGCAGGCAAAATGTTCTACAGCGGAAGGAAATGTATATCTAGTTGTGTAGGAGAAGATTCAGTTCATTAGTTAGTACTGAGTTTTCCTACTCAAACTTACCCAAACGAAAACCAGGAAAGTAAAACTATAAGGTTAGGTTGGCACCTGCTATCTGGGGGAAAAAAGTGGCTTTTCATTCATTCATTTTATTTTACTTAATAGACACGGATTAGTCCAACTATGTGCACACCTCTTGTTTGCAGTCAGATTTGCATTGCTCATTTGCAGAACTTACTAAAAGCTAGTGAAATTTGTTAGACAAAGGATCATAACCTATATTGCAAACCAAACGACTGGACTGATCTTCACCAAATTTGGTACAGAGATACTTCAGGTATCCGGGAGGCCTTAAGCCGAGACTCCAACTCTATCAGACGTACCGTTGCTGAGATACAGCATTCCAAACACAATGCCCACCACCACCCTTAGCCAATAAAACCTGCAAGTCTTTCACTCATATTCCAACTGCAATACACACGGTCACTCCACATCTACAATCCAACACTGATATCCAAGCTGAGATACACGCATCAGTGAATTAGATACACAGGTCAGCACACAGTATCATACGCCACAGGATTAGATATGCGCATCTGCACACAGTCCCACACACCAGTGGATTAAATACGCATGTCTGCACACAGTTCCACACACACTGAAGGATTAGATATATGCGTCTACACACAGTACCACACGACCAAGGATTAGATATACGCGTCTACACACAGAATCACATGGGGGAGGATTAGATACGCGCGTCTGTACACAGTACCACACGCCGGGGGATTGGATACATGCATCTTCACCCAATACCACACAGTGGAGGATTAGATACATGCCACTGCACACAATACCACATGGGTGAGGATTAGATACATGCCTCTGCACACAGTACCACAAGCCAGAGGATTAGATGCGTGCCTCTGCACACAGTTCTACACACCAGAGTATTAGATACACGCGTCTGTACACAGTACCACATGTCGTAGGATTAGATACGCACATCTACACACAGTACCATATGACCGAGGATTAGATATTCGCATCTGCACACAGTTCTACATCCTGGAGGATTAGATACGCACGTCTGCACACAGTTCAACACGCCAATGGATTAGATACGCACGTCTGCACACACTTCAACACGCCGATGGATTAGATACGCATGTCTACATGTCTATTGGATACATGCGCCTGCACACAGTACCACATGCCAGAGGATTAGATACATGCGTCTTCACACAATACCACACACCAGAGCATTAGATACACGCCACTGCACACCATACCACATGGGTGAGGATTAGATACGTGCATCTGCACACAGTACCACACGCCAAAGAATAAGATACGTGTCTTGGCACACAGTACCACATGCCAGAGGATTAAATACGCACGTCTGCACACAGTTCTACACGCCAGAGGATTAAATACACTCGTCTGTACACAGTACCACATGCCCTAGGATTAGATACGCGCTTATACACAAAATACCACACAGGGGAGGATTAGATACGTGCATCTGCACACTGTACTACATGACAGAGGATTAGATATGCGCCTCTGCACACAGTTACACACCAGAGTATTAGATACACTGTGCGTCTGCACACAGTACCACACGACCAAGGATTAGATATGCGTGTCACACGGTTCCACACGCTGCAAATAGTACCCCACGCCAGAGGATTAGATATGCACGTCTTCACATAGCACCACCACCAGAGGATTAGATAAATGCGTCTGCACACAGTACCACACGCCAGAGAATGAGATATGCATTTCTGCACACTGTACCACACGACATAGGATTAGATACGCGCCTCTGCACACAGTTCTACACACCAGAGTTTTTGATACACTGTGTGTCTGCACACAGTACCACAAGACCAAGGATTAGATATGCGTGTTACACGGTTCCACACACTGCAAATAGTACCCCACGCCGGAGGATCAGATATGCACGTCTTCACATAGCACCACCACCAGATAAATGCGTCTGCACACAGTACCACATGCCGTAGGATTAGATACGCCTGTCTGCATACAGTTTCATACGCCGGAGGATTAGATACGCTCGTCTGCATAAAGTATTACACCATGGGGGATTGGATACAAGCATCTGCACACAGTACCACATGCCAGAGGATT
Source organism: Leptodactylus fuscus (assembly GCF_031893055.1). Lineage (NCBI taxonomy): Eukaryota > Metazoa > Chordata > Amphibia > Anura > Leptodactylidae > Leptodactylus > Leptodactylus fuscus. Next base: position 82,681,546 of record NC_134267.1, read on the forward strand.
GGATACGCGCATCTGCACACAGTTCCCTACGCCAGAGGATTAGATACGTGCGTCTGCACACATTACCAAACGCCAGGGGATTGGATACATGCGTCTTCACACAATACCACACACCGGAGGATTAGATACACGCCACTGCACACAATACCACATGGGGGAGGATTGGATGCGCGCCTCTCCACACAATACCACATGCCGGAGGATTAGATGCGCACGTCTTCAAACAGTACCACACGCCAGAGGATTAAATACGTGCGTCTACACACAGTACTACATGGGAGAGAATTAGATACGTGCATCTGCACACAGTTCCACACACTGTAGGATTAGAGACACACCTCTTTACACAATACCACACAGTAGACATTAGATACGTGCTTCTGCACACAGCACCACAAACTGTAAGATGAGATACGTGCCTCAGCACACAGTACCACTCGCCAGCCATTTTTCTTCACTGCTGTATGTCAGCTTTAAAGAAGCAGGGCACTGTGGATCACACTGTTACACAAGGTCACATACACACAGCTTTACTCCAGGTCTCCATAACAACTGATCACAGGTTTTTCACTGATATCCAAAATGAGATACACATAATCACATGACGCTTATGGACACACACACAATCTGTTATGCCTCTGTGTACAAACTGTGAATTTGTGTGTGTTTGTGTGTTAGCGCGCATGTTCCAGGTCTATTGTTGGATGTCACATGGATGATATCCATGCGTCACCTTCTTTTAGGGAACACGGCCTTCAGTGAGCCCGGGGTCAAAACTGAGAGATGGAACCTGGCCTGAGTTTTGCCAGGCTTATGGCAGCATCCACAGGCCCTTTATAATACACAGGCGTTTATATGGGCCAATGAAGCAAATGGGTCACTGTACTAGCCATGAAAATCACGGCTAGCAAATGCAGACTGCAGATTGTTGTGTCCATGAAACCTAAAGATTCCTCTTTAATTTTATTTCCCTCCTTTTTTTTCCCTAGAATAACAACAATCTGGATGCTTGCTGTGCAGTCCTTTCTCAAGAGAGTACTAAATACCTGTATGGTGAAGGTGACGTGTCTCCTGAAGAATCTAGCATTGCTGGTTTAAGAAATCACATGACATCCCTTAATTTGGATTTGCAGTCTCAGTTCCATGAGGGCAGAGATGGAAGCAGAATAAATGGAAACACCCGGACTTTAAGTCACAGCATAAGTGATGGACACCTTCAGGGAGGGCAATCCAACAATGAACTGTATCAACAAGAGCCACAGACTGCACCCGTTATGCCTTCTAACTATAATGTTTTTGGGATGACGAACACAGTTAATGCTTCGAACCCTGGCCATCAATTTGGACTTCAGTTGGGCGGCAAAAGCTCATCAGGCTTACAGACAACCAGGTTCAATCCTATCATGGTTACCTTGGCTCCAAATATCCAGTCCAATCGTAATACCCCTACATCTTTGCACATACATGGCGGTCCACCACCTGTACTTAACAGCCCACATGGGAATTCAATATATATTAGACCTTATATTACTTCTCAAGGTGGCCCAACAAGGCAAACCCCAGTGTCTTCAGGCTGGATGTCTCCGAATCTCGCACAACAGCAGGCTTATCAGCCTACACCGCAGAATCCTTGGACAACCCTTCCTTCTTCTTACACTCAATCACATACCTCAGCACAGCTGCAGCAGGGTCACCAGACCTCTCATGTGTACATGCCTATTAGTTCACCCACCACTCCTCAAGCCCCAGTGCTTCATTCTTCAGGTGGTTCACAGCCTTCAACCCAATATAACATTCAGAATATCTCAACTGGTCCCAGGAAAAACCAAATAGAAATTAAACTTGAACCACCCCAAAGAAGTAACTCAGTGCTGCGTTCCACAAGTTCCCGAAGTTCCACTAACCCTTCTGCTTTGAACCACCAGTCTAGGAGCCAGCCTACTGTTTACATTGCAGGTCCTCAAAACACAGATGAAAATTTGGGCCGTGGCCAGCCTAAGGTCTATATTTCAGCTCCTGGTGGTGATGACCAGATTGTTAGAAATCAGCCAACACTTTTTATTTCCGCGAACCCTGGTGCAGCCAGTACAGGCAGAAATGTCTCTGGGCAAGTAAGCATGGGACCTGCTTTCATTCATCATCATCCACCCAAAAGCCGAGCCCTTGGAAACAACATTTCTGCCACGTCACCCCGTGTTGTAGTGACTCAGCCTAATACAAAATATACGTTTAAAATAACTGTGTCCCCAAACAAGCCTCCTTCAGTTTCCCCTGGTGTTGTGTCCCCAACCTTTGAGCCTACAAATCTACTTCCATTTGCAGAGCCAGAAGGTATCCACATAACAGACCCTGTTTTAGGACATGATAGAATAAATGATGTAAGAAAGCTAAGCGTTGGATCAGATGATGCAGCTTATACACAAGGTAAATATTCATATATGCATAGCGGTTTTTTTGGGGAGGGGGGATTTCTGTTTTAATTATTTATTACAGCTGTTTTTGAGGTTGGGTCTCTTTTGTACTTTTTGCTGCACAAAACGGCAACAACAGTTTTGTAACTTGAAGTTTCAATGGATGGGAAACTATAAGAGTTGTAGAGGTAGTGTGGCACATTTTTCAGCCATACAGCTTGTCTTTATGAAACATTTAGTTCCAGTATGTTATACCTGAGCTTACCACACACTAACACTGCAGCAATGCAATGTAAAATCGTGCTATGCATGGTGTATTTTTTTTTTCTTTAGCTTTGCATTTTAGGCTGAAGACACATATTATACCTAATTGTTACTGTGCTATGCTAGGTTCACACTAGCGTTCGGCAGTCTGTTCTCAGCTTTTCGTCTTCTGCATGCAGAAGACGGAAACCTGTCAGACCGGGTCCGGCCGTGAGTGTTTTATGCTCGCCGCCGCAAAACTGTTTTTTTTTTTTTTTTTTTTTTTTTTTTTTTTTTTTTTTTTTTTAAAAAAAAAAAAACAGTTTTGCGGCAGAGAGCATAGAACTCTCACAGCCGGTCATGTTTCAAACCCATTCAAATGAATGGGTATGAAAGAGTCTTGCAGGTTTCCGTTTCCTGCCTCTGTTTTGTGCGGGAAACGTAAACCTGCAGAACAGAGACCGGGCGCAGATGTGAACGAGCCCTTAGATTTATACTTAATAGAGTTATCCAGCTTGCAAAAAATATCTGCAAATACATCCACAGCATTCTTGCTCTCACTCTGGGTTTGCTGCTCACAGGAGGAGGGGGGAGTGAGCTTTCAAAGAAACCATCACTGCAGCATGTGATGGTTTTGCTGTATGCAGCGAGTATTTAGCACAGCTGTGGATGTATTTGCAGATCATTTTTGGACGCTGGATAAGCCCCCTTAATTTACTGCTAACAGACTCCCTTTAAGGCTGAAGCTCCACGTTGCAGAAACGCAGCTTATTTTGTTAAAGATTTTGATTTGGTTTTTTGAGCCATAGCCAAGAGTGGATTGAGCAGAAGGTAGAAGTATAAGAACTTCATGTATATTATCCATTCCTTTTCTAGCCATTCGTGGCTTTGGCTCAAAAAACACAGCAAAATCTGCAACAAAAGATGCTGCGTTTCTGCAACGTGGGGCCTTAGCCTAAAATGGTATTATGAATGAATGTGTACTATAGCTTTCTGTTGTGATCAGAGGCCAGAACTGATCATTGTGTGGATGGCGCTCGCAAAGCAAATTCAGCACAATATTTGAACCCTGGATAGGTATATAGGAACTAGGTTAGTATAAACTATCCTGTGTATTTGCCTTTATTTCAATTCGCACAAAAGTCTCAAGTGAACCGGTCATATGAAAAATGATACTCTGTCTGTAGACACCATTTTATTGAGCAGGAGGAGCTGAGCGGATTCGTGTATCTGTGAGAGGAAAGTGAATTGAAAAATCTGTCAAAAATCTGTCAGTTGTATCTCTTGGAATCTCTACTTTCCATGTTGAGAAGGAGTCGGTCCTGTCACTCTTCCACTCTGACTGTGTATGCACAGAGGATTGATAGGACCTCCTTTTTAACCTAGAGCAGAGATTTCAATTGGTAAATTACATGTTATATTGGATCTTTTCCTGTAAAGTTATCGATCAGTCTACTCAGCTCCTCCTGGTCTATAGTATTCTTCCTGCATGTTTATTGGGTTGTCTGTTTGTTTTTTAAAACATAGAATAACTAACATTTTAAAACCTCACCAAAATATATATATATATATATATATATATATATATATATATATATATATATATATATATAGAGATATATATATATAGAGATATATATATAGAGATATATATATAGAGATATATATATAGAGATAGAGAGAGAGAGAGAGAGAGAGAGAGAGAGAGTTAAGAGTGAATTTTCTAGGCAGATTTCAGGTCGGGCCCTACTTCATAAACAAAGCTGAGGAGTTTACAGTTCTGACCCTGTCCACAAGCTCATATAATATGCTGAGACTTCCTGTTTTCTGTAGGATATTTCTAAATCAGTGTATGCTGTTTCTCACTTATCAGAACACTGATGATGACCGCTACCATGTTTTTGTAGATAAGACTCCAAATCCATCAATCACAATAGATGATTTCTCAGGTTATCTACTGTCCTGTCCACACAGTGATATCTGCCAATGTCACAAAGCATACCCAGAAAGCCCTCTCATAAAACCCTCCCTATTGGAGTGGCTCCATCCCATTGTGTGTGTGGCCTATGGTCCTTCTACAGGAAAAAATTTTTTATTAGCAGTTCAAGAGGACCTTTCATCACCTCAAACAGCTTTGGTTCTTTGTCAATGGGCGCTTCTCCACAGTTTCTGGCCCCCAGCGTTCCTGAGAAATCAATGCTGTTAGTTTTGGTGTCTGATATGCTATTTAGTCTCTGTACTGTCAGGAGGGCGGTGTCAGGGAGAAGCCAACAAGGGGTGTGATTCTGAGCTCAGACACTGGCTGCATCTGATTGGAGCTTTGAATCAGACCCCCTGCTTGACTCTGCCCTTCTGACATTGCAGAGCTTAAATACGACACGAGACTCTACCTGCGCTTGTTACTTGGAAACAGTGGGGGCTAGAGAGAAAGTTCTATGTGCTGGAAGGGGTGGAGGAGCCCCTACTAACAGATGCTAGGAACTTGGTGGAGGTGGTGAATAGTCCTGTTTATATTGGAAAATCAAAAACAACAAATTTAACTACCTGGTTGAAACCAGTAGTTAGAAGACACAAATTGCTAGTGTATGGTCAGCTTTAGTTAATCTGTGAGGGCCATTTGTTTTCCATGATCAGACTCCTGCTTCTCTTCTCTACTCAGGCAATAAGATAATCTGTGATGTTGAAATGACAACATTGGGACATTTTTATTTTGTCCAGTTTTATGGTCAGTTTACAAGGCCTAAAAAATTGCGAACCATTCATTTGCAATTTTACTTTTGTGAAAAGGGAGGCGCCGACAGTGGATTAAAGGCAAAAAAAAAAAAAAAGGGGGTTTGTTTGGACTGAGCGTTTTGTTTCTTGTGGTGTAGACAGCAGATACTGGCTTAAGCAATGACACGAAATGGCTCCTGCTGTGTATTGAAATTGTCTAGTCTAGTATTCAGGCGACCGAATGCAATTTATAGGAGCACGATTGATTCATTTAACCCCTTCCCGCCGATGGCATTTTTTGATTTTCGTTTTTGCCTCCCCTCCTTCAAAACCCCATAACTTTTTTATTTCTCCGCTCCCAGAGCCATATGAGGTCTTAATTTTTGCGAGACAAATTTTTCTTCATGATGCTACCATTAATTATTCTATATAATGTACTGGGAAGCAGGAAAAAAATTCAGAATGGGGTGGATTTGAAGAAAAAATGCATTTCTGCGACTTTCTTACGGGCTTTGGTTTTACGGCGTTCACTGTGCAGCCAAAATGACATGTCCCCTATATTCTGTGTTTCGGTACGGTTCCGGGGATACCAAATTTATATGGTTTTATTTACATTTTGACCCCTAAAAAAAATTCCAAAACTGTGTTAAAAAATTTTTTTTTTCTAAAAGTCGCCATATTCCGACGGCCGTAACTTTTTTTTATACGTAAGTGTACGGGGATGCATAGGGTGTCTTTTTTTTTTTTGCGGGGCCGGGTGTACTTTTTAGTTCTACCATTTTCGGGAAATGTTATTGCTTTGATCACTTTTTATTCAAATTTTTATCAGAATCAAAACAGTGAAAAAACGGCGGTTTTGCACTTTCGACTATTTTTCCCGCTACGGTGTTTACCGAACAGGAAAAATATTTTTATAGATTTGTAGAGCGGGCGATTTCGGACGCGGGGATACCTAACATGTATATGTTTCACAGTTTTTAACTACTTTTATATGTGTTCTAGGGAAAGGGGGGTGATTTGAACTTTTAATTCTTTTTATATTTTTTTATATTTTTTTTTTTTACTTTTTTTTTTTTTTTGCATTTATTAGACCCCCTAGGGGTGTTGAACCCCAGGGGGTCTGATCACTGATGCAATGCATTACAATGCTAATGCATTGCAATGCATTGCAAAAAAGCATCCTTACTTTTGCAGGCTGCATAGACCAGCCTGCAAAAGAGAGGCTTTGCAGACAAGCCTGGGAGCCTGTACAAGGCTCCCGGCTGTCATGGCAACGGGACGTCAGCCCTGGAGCATGCTCCAGGAGCCGGCGATCCCGGCCAAAATGGCGGCGCCCATGCGCCGCTGGGAAAATGGCGCCGGAGGGGTTAATGCCTCCGATCGGTCCGGGGACCGATCGGAGGCATTAGAGCCGGTTGTCTACTGCTTAAAGCAGTAGACACCCGGCGGCTACGGCGGCCGCCCGGCTCCCCGGCGGTCGCCATAGTTACAGACCCGACATGCACCGTACTATTACGGCGCATGTCGGGAAGGGGTTAAAGAGGACCTTTGGACACAGCCAGGTCTATATACTGTTGGAAAGCCGACAGTGCGCTGAATTCAGCTCACGGTCGGCTTTCCCGATCTGTGCCCCGGGTAAAGCACTATCTGTCCCGGTACTGTAACTCTTTACAGTCAGAAAGGCGTTTCTGACAGTCTGTCAGGTACGTCCTTCTCCACAGCAGCGCCTATCACGCTGTACAGTGTAAGTGGGGATGAACCCCCCCCCCCTCCTGATAATACTCGTCTATGGATGAGTACTGTGAGCAGAGGGAGGGGGTGTTCATCCACCGGCTCACACTGTACAGCGCAATAGGCGCTGCTGTGGAGAAGGACGTTCCTGACTGACTGACAGGAACGCCCTTCTGACTGTAAAGTGCTACGGTACCGGGACCGATCGGGAAAGCCAACAGTGCACCGAATTCAGCGCAGTGTCTGCTTTCCAGCAGTATATAGAACTGCCTGTGCCCAAATCGGTGAAAGGTTCTCTTTAATGTCTGTGTGGCCTTTATAGTCTCAAGATTAGCGAGTTCCGCTTTGGCTCCATGCGCATGACTGTGCATCATCCGTGTGCTAGCCATGGTTTTCACAGCTAGCACACCGACCCATTATATTGTAAAGGCCCCATAGATAGGCTCATGAGCTCAGAGCAAAGCTCCGGATAGGTCTTATACCTGTCTGTTTTGAAGCCTCAGGCTCGATGAAAGATATTAATGGGTCTGTGGAGGCACAGGTGGCACACACATATCATCCTTGTGCCATTCAACCTTGGCATGGTGCATGGCACATTCACATGAATATTGCTGTTCTCCAGAATTTTCAAAGATTAGGCAGTGTTATAAAAAATACTTAGGCAACGTCTTAAGTGCTGTTACTAGATATTGAGTTTAGATTATGGTATATGAGGTTTGTTCCATTGGGTTGTGGACATTTTAGGACCTCGGATACATATTCCATAAGTTACAGCAGGGCAGTACTTATTTGGTACAATGTTAATTACAAAAAATGATTCTTATATTTTATTCATGGATCTCTAGATGTTCATGGAGAAGAAATTATTTTCTGCACTTACTGCTTTGTCATTTACTGTAAAGGTACAACATCACGTAAAGATCCATTAACACTGTTGTTCAGTGTGACCATAGAAACAATAGTTTTTCTTGCTCAGTGTATGACGCCCCCAAGAGTTGTTCCTAGGTAACAATGATGCTCCCTGTCAGGGCCATAAAGTTCATCTTGTTCATGGCAGTGAAGTATCGCTACATGTACACACACTATCTTCCATCACCAACTAGCAAGGACCAGCCTAGTATCAATGAGAACCTGAATCTGATGCTGTGTCTAGGCTGTATTATATATGTTCTTATCATGACTATCCTTTTACCTATTACATACTGTATGTCCTTGGCTGTAAAAGGGTTAAAATATTAAAGCAAAAAATGCATTTTTACACCAGGTAGGAACATGTTTAGTCTAGCTAGAGATGTCAGCATGTCTTTTGCATTTAACGCCAAGGTGTTGACTAGATCTTATGGGTGTAAGTGATCTTCTGCTTCCTAGTTTGCAGAGTCTCCTTAAATGCAGCAGTCTTTAATTTTCGAAAACAAAAAAAAGTTAGGATTTCAATTTAAAGTTTGGAAAGATTTGTTAGTAATATGAACTTATTATAAGGAAAACAAAAAAGCTTGATAGTCTTCAGTAGTTGATACCTTTTTAATGGCTAACTCATAATGATGACAGATTACAACTAGAGATGAGCGAGTACTGTTCGGATCAGCCGATTTGAACAGCACGCTCCATAGAAATGAGTGGATGCACCTGGTACTTCCGCTTTAACGGCGGCCGGCCGCTTAAACCCCCGCGTGCCGACTACGTCCATTCATTTCTATGCGAGCGTGCTGTTCGGATCGGCTGATCCGAACAGTACTCGCTCATCTCTAATTACAACGTTTCGGATCGTCTAGGCTCCTTTCTCAAGTAAAGGAGCCTAGATGTTCCGAAACGTTGTGAACTGTCATCATTGTGAGTTAGTCTTCAGTAGTTTATACCTTTTTAATGGCTATCAAGCTTTTTTGTTTTCTTTATATTTCCAACCCACTGGCTAAAACGGTACGAGAACAAACATTTTCCTTGAACTTATTATAGTCATGCAACATACAGGGCCATTAAAGGGGTATTCCTATCTTTGAAACTATGGCTATTTCCATACATTGTCATAAAAACCTGGTAACCAAATTTGCCTATTTTCACAAATCCCTTACAAGTGAGTTCAGAGACTTGCACGGCACTCTTTGGTTTACTTGCATCCATGAAAAGGTTGCTGTTTTTGAGATACATGCAGGTCCCACATTTGTGGCGATCAGGCATTTTTGGCACCTGCTATGAATATAGCCAGAAATGCTGTGATGGTAATGCCCCTTTATTTGTTATTCTGGTCTTCCAAAAGCTAGCAGTATGTCTTTTAGAAAGCTAACTACTGATACATATTACAGAACTGTACAGAAAGGGTTGGCAAACAGCCCCGTTCTGTCATCACTCCTCAGCAGCTATTGTTTGCTACAGGCTTCCTGCTGTACCAAGATGTACTTTGCTCATTTTTCTGGTACCGCATACACATAAATGCTTGAAAATCCCCAGCATGCCTTTCGAAGATTTTTTTTTTTTTTTTTTTTTTTTTTTTTTGCAGCTTGTGAAGGATGTTCTGTAAAACTCTAGTTATATTGTGAATTTTTAGAGAGTTCTTCATAGAAAATATGCAACAATTATGCCAATCACAAAATCGGCCTAAGGCTGCTTTCACACGGAGTTAAGACTCCGCTCAATCTGACACGTGAACACGTTCAGAGTGAGCGGATTATAACAGAATCCCACTGACTTCAATGGGTTCGGTCTTATGTGCGCTATCCATTGAAGTCAGTGGGAGGCTTTTTTTTTTTTTTTTACCTATTGCTTTCAATGTGATACATGATACATGAGTATGGGCTGTAAAATGTAGAGAAAATGAGGGTAGGTCACTTCAAACAGTTATCTCTCTGACATTTATAAAATCTCCTCTTTCTTATGTCTCCAAAAGCAGGCTAGTACACTTTTTTTTTAAAAAAAAAAAAAGCTGCCATATAACTGTTTAAAGTGACCCTCACCTAGCCATTTTTTCTACATCTTAGACAGCCTCGTACTTCCAAGGCAGACTAGGCCGACAGTTTATCAATCCACCCATAGTTAGGTTCTCTGCTGTCAGATGGTGATTGTAGGTTGGTGCAGACTGACTGACACCAGACATTGTAATTAGCATACTGGGGTACTTTTTGCTTTAGAAATTACTACTGTGCCAAAATTAGGGGGGCCCTTTAAAAAAAAAATAAAATAAAAGGTCCCCTTTAAGTGGTGGTAATTTTTATTTATTTTTTTTTTTCTTCAGCAAATTAAGAGTAATTAATAAGGTGCTTTATAAATTTTTCTCGCTTTTTTTTTTTTTTTGTCCCAGCTTTGTTAATACATCAGAAAGCAAGAATGGAACGGCTTCATCGAGAACTAGAAGTACAAAAGAAAAAGCTGGACAAACTTAAAACTGAGGTCAATGAAATGGAAAATAATCTCACCCAGAGACGCTTAAATAGGTCGAATTCAGTTTCACAAATTCCATCAGTAAGTTTACACTGTACCTACCTGTAGTATGTGTGGTGTTTTTTTTTTTTTTTTGTTTTTTTTTCTCCAACCCAATAACTGAGATTTTGCTGCCAAGCTGTGTTGTGAAAGCTTCTATACTGTATTTGACTTTTAGAAGATTAAATGCAATTCAGCTGACTCTGGCTGTAATGACTATAGCAGCTGCTGGCAAATTTGATCTATTTTTTTTGTTTTAGGTTTCGCATCCTACCATGTTGTATAGTATGTTCACCTTCTACTTCTAAATATCTACTTTGTATTTTTTTGTTTCAAGCTGGAAGAAATGCAGGAATTAAGGAGTTGTAACAGGCAGTTACAAATTGATATAGACTGTCTCACCAAAGAAATAGATCTTTTTCAAGCAAGAGGTGAGTTTGTGTAATATTATATTTTATTTTATTTTTTTATTTTTTTTGGGGGGGAAGGTTGTAACATATCCTCTTGTACATTATGCTTATTACTGTAGAGCAGGGGTGCTCACACTTTGTCAGCATGTGAGCTACTTCTTAACTTGACCAAGCCCTAAGATCTACTACCTACTTCTTGTGGGCGGGGCCGGGGTGGGCCTGTGGGCAGGGCCGGGCGGATCATGAGAGATGGCCACCCAGGCATCCCCGCTGTCTGCTTCTTCACAGCGCAGGCTGAGCATTATCAAGTATTATTATCGAGTATTATGCAAGTGCTTGTTCACACGCAGGTTGAGAGTCATCTACAGACACTGGCAGGTGGAGCTGTCGCAGCCCCAGCCTGCCAGTGTCCAGAGATAACTCTCAGCCTGCGCTGTGAAGAAGCAGACAGCGTAGCTGCATCCCGCAATCGACCCATACGTCCATTGCGATCGACGTATTGGGCAGCCTTGCTGTAGAGAACCCTGGTTCTGATACACAGAATGGAGAATGAAGTACACAGCTTTTTTCTCTGTGTAATCTTTTAATGGAGTCCGTTCAGGTTAGGTTCCCTTCAGTTGAATGGCAGGTGATCTGCAGCATCCTGGTGTGATCACATATACAGAGTCCAAAGCCTGTCTGCTTCCTGCTCCATTCTCTGGGTATCAGCTGATCTGTGGGGGTGTTGGACCCCCAATAATCTGGTAGTGAACAATTATCCTTAGAGTAAATCATCAATATCTTTAGCCTGGAAAACCCTTTCAGTGCCTTTTACATGTGAATTACAATTATTTTGTGGTTTACGTCTGTTTTGCACTTTTTTCTTTTCTAACCACATTTTACCAGTTTTGCTCCAGTGAAATCCTAGTTTGATTCCTGTTAAAATATGTGATATGAAATTTCTTCTTTGGGGCGAAAGAGGGGAGGTTAACTGTCATTAAACAGGCTTATTCTGTTTTATCCAGGGCCGAATTTTGATCCCAGTGCCATTCATAATTTCTATGATAACATTGGATTTTTAGGCCCCGTGCCTCCAAAGCCAAAAGGTACACAGTCTGTTGGTAAGTACATGCAAAACTAAACACTTGATATAAAATAAGTGTTATATGCTAGTTATTACTTAAATTTAACCACTTACAGATGTGGCTTAGGCCCCTTGTACACAATCGTGGCATGGTTCTGTGTGGTATTCATATTTTTCCCGGATAGTACACTGACCACTTAATTTCTGTTAGTCAATGCACACAACCGTGCATTACACGTCCCATGTGTTGGCCGACCGTTCAGGCTGCAAAATTCAGGACTGGTCCTATTCCTGTCCCACAATGCAGCATCCATGGGGTTTATCCACCAAAGTCAGTATTTCAATTTTTGGGGGGAATTATTATATGGATCAAATCCATGTAAATGTTTGATATCAAAATTGTTTCCTTGTTTGTGATCTATATGACCACTGGTTATTTTGTGAGGTAAAGGTACAATTTGCTTTTTGGTTTTGTTTGTCTTAATATTTCTGGAATTTTATCACTGGATATTGTTTGAGGTTTTTTTTTTTTTTGTTACATTAATTTAATTTAAACTTTTTTTTTTTGTTTTTTTAATTTTTTGTTCCCATTTAGATCAAAGGTCCACTGTCAAAACTCCAACAAAAGTTCCTGACACGGAGGAAGACGAGGGAGCTCAGTGGAATTGCACTGCATGTACTTTTCTGAATCACCCTGCCTTAAACCGATGTGAACAGTGCGATATGCCCAGGAATTACTGAGCCAGTAGGTCAATTCTGTCGATGGATAGAAATGGAAAATCTTCAAAAACGGCTTTTAAATCCTAGGAGAAAAATGGCCTTGTGGTTGTTTACTAATAGTAAACATTAGCCCACAGAATAATACCTCAGTCTTGTGTTGTGCGCAGTTGGGTATTTGCCCTTTTCTTAAATTCTCTGATCAGTGTAAGACTGATACGCCTGGTTCCCAGCTGGCCGCCTGTACCATGTACAGTATTAATAGCCTTTAAAGAAGATTTCTCACTGTGCCCAGTGTTTTGGGTCCTTACTACTTTTTCTCAGTAAAAGTTACTGGATCGATTTTTGGATATTTAGAGGAGAAACAAAGCAATACATTTTATTGGCTTTTCAATTCTCCATATGCAAAACCAGCAACCCCGAAAACAAACACTAAAAATACAAAGGATTTTCAACTTGCTGCATGTTGTTGCCGTCACATGAACAGAGGAAGGACTTTGCCGTTCATGTGTTTAAGTGCCTTTCGGGAACCTCCCATGACTTGTGAAACCAGCATCAGTACAATCAAGTGCAACAATGATGAAAAACTGCATGTGTTGTCTCTGTACGATACAGTGAAGTTACCTAAAGCTTTTTCCAGTTGTAAATAACCCTGAAACCTGCTCCAAGTGACCTTATTTTTCCTTCTCACCTTTATTAATTTCATGTTCTCTCCTGTATGTAAAGTGTAATAGGGTTTTTTGTTAAAATTTCCCTTTCTATTTTTTTTTTTTCTTGCCACAGTCTTTTTTTTTTTTTTTTTTTGCATCTTTTATCAACAATGTGGTGCCTTTTACTGGGTGGTGGGAGGGAGTAAAGCATTGTGCAGTTTGATTTTGTTGGTCATCTCTCCACCACAGAACCTATTTCTCTTGCATATCCTAATGTCCTGTGAAAATCATGAAAAGGCACAATGTTCTAACACATTTTCCTGTACACATTGGACTTTACAGTGGGTGACTCTCTCACATTGACATTTCCTTAAAAACCTACCTTTGAATATTATTTCCATAACGTGCCAAATGTGTCATGCCTATTTAGAAGTCTTAGAACTTGTATATTTCTGGCAAAAGAAAACCTAATGTCATGTATGGCAGACAATCCTGGAAATCCCAAGGTAATCTGCCAATACAGGTTCTAGGTTACCCAAGTTGCAACGTCATATCTTCAGTTATACTTTCAAGTACTGTACTGCCAATATTGTCTATGTAACGAATGAGAACCTTTTATTAATGCCCAGACGTTGCGTATGAAGCTCTGTTTTTTAACTTATTTTTGTATTCACATGGGTCCATGTTCTTTGTTACAATGGCCTCAAATCTATGATTTTCCTGTTTGAGACAGTTGTATCTTAAAACAGATGCTCATTTGTCAGCATAGATCTGGGTAGTTCTCATTCCTTCATTCCCAACAAAAACTATTGCGTTACGATTTTTGGCCATTTTGAAAATGATCATTTGGCTTGAAGCAGTGACCTGTAGGACATCATAAAGTTTAGGGAAGAAGTAACCATGCATTTCACGAGCAGCTCACTCTTGGAAATGAACTGATACACTGCTTGGCATCTCAAAGAAATGTGCGGAATTGCTGCTTTTATTTAAGTATTAAGAGATTAGCACCAGTCAGTGGCTCTCCTTTTCTTTTAGGCTTTGATATTTATGTAGCCATTGGTTTCATAAAGTCATCCACTGTAAATGACTCAACATCATACAGTGCAATGTTGTTTTTAAGGTTTTTGTACCAGAAACTTAAATGTGATGAGCCTTATTTCTTGAGGCTATTCATTGTGTTGCAGAATACATTTCTAGGTAACCAAAGTGTTGCAAAGGCTTGTTATGTTAGGCCTTCCAGCACTGTAATTGGGCTAAACAGCAGAACCAAAGCACTTACAAGCAATGCTTTTGCTTTAAAAAAAAAAGACCATTTTCAGCTTCGTCTGCAGTTTTCTGTGAAGATTGAGAAAATTTTTACTTGTTTTAATAATAAAACCTAATTTGGATATCTTGAGCTGATGGTTTTGTGATTTAGCTGGGTAAACAGTCTTTGTAACAGATAAGTTATTTATAAAAATTAAAAAAATATATATTCTAAGTACTTTGTCGATTTGTTCATTTAACTTCAAGCAAGAAAATGATGCATTTTAGAGTCTCTTTTAGTAATAACAGAATGAAGATCCTATTAAATGATGCGAGTTGTGTTCTGATACTTGCTGACTGCTGAGGTAGGTTGGATCTCTGAAACTAGTCGTCTAGACCAGGGGTGCCCAATATGTCGATCGCGATCTACTGGTAGATCGCAAAGGACGTATAGGTCGATCGCGGGATGCAGGGATCCCCGGTGTCTGCTTGCTCACAGTGCAGGTTGAGAGTCATCTCCTGACACTGGCAGGCGGGGCTGCCCTAGCCTGCCAGTGCCCAGAGATAACTCTCAGCCTGCGCTGTGAACAGACATCGGGGATCCCTGGGCGGCCACAGAACTCCGTCTCCTGCTCTCACGATAAGTTCGGCCCTGCCCACATGCTGGGTCCCGCCCACAGAAACGCCCCATCCCGCCCATAAGCCCGCCCGGTCCCACCCATAGGCTCGCCTCGGCCCCACCCACAGGAACGCCCCGCCCTTATAGATCTTTTGCCTTGGTCAGCTAACAAAGTAGCTCACAAGCTGAAAAAGTGTGAGCACCCCTGTTCTAGACTGACAATTTTGGCATGGAATTCTGCACACGCACGCTACCACAATGTATATCAATGTAACTTTACAACATGTAAAGGGTGAGGGGAAAAAAAAACTATTCAACATGCATTGTAAAAGTTTCTGTCCATTAACTTGTCAATCCCCCACCATCACCCTTCTCCGCAAGGAACAGTGGACTGTTCTTGGTCATCACTTTTTCAGGATCTCTGCTCAGTCTCTGACCTGCTGGCCCTTTAGTAATTTTAAAAGTGCCCAGGGCCCATATGAGTGTTCCACAGTGGTGATGCTAGGCGTACCATCCAAATATGTTTACAGTGGCAATGGGTGTGCATGTACAGTTTTTCTCCAAAAAACATGATATAGCCCTCTGTAAAAGGGGCTAGAGCCTATTTTCGGGGTAGGTCTTTTTCCATGAACAACAATTTTTCACTTTTTATTTCAATTTTTATCAGAGGCAAAATGGCAAAAAAAAAAAACCTGCACTTTTTGTTTTTTTTAGTTCGGTTTTATTTTTTGGGTTTTTTTTCTCCCACCCTCTACAGTGTTCACCATATAGGAAAAAGTAGCCTCATTAGTAATATTCCTATAACAGGCCTGGAAACCTTCATAAGGCTCCCAGCTGTCAAAGGAAAAGGTCTGCTCCTGCGATCTTGCTGTACTGGAGCCAGCCTTCAACAAGAAAGGTACAGTTGTAATACTTTGGGGGCGGTGGTTGGGTGGGCAACAATGCCCGCGATCGGAATGGACTCTGATCGTGGGCATTAGCACAACAATGTACACGATCAGTGTGGACTTGATGTGGTAGAAGTCTGATGTAATTGCATGGCTGATGTTAGGATGGGGTTAAACTAGCTAGAGCTTATTTTTTAAATGGGGCTTAATTTCAAGTCTACTCAAAAAAAAAAACCTGGAAAATCTAGCTAGGGCTTATTTTTGGGGGAGGTTTTTTTTTTTTTAAATTTGTTGTTAGAATTAAGATTTTCCTCCTGTAAACCCGACTCAAAGTGTTTTAATTTTTATTTGCTAGCTCAGTAATACACACATGGAACGCAGTATATATTATAGGCTGCCCGCCTATGTGATTAGTCAGTTATAGTCCAGCAGCAACTGATTGGGCCCCTGGCTGCCATGACAATATATCACCACCCTCCAATGTGCTGCACGAGTGATTGAGGGCTGGAAACCCCTTAGTTTCAGCAGTCATAATTGAATGTGGCATCTAAGGCGTTAAAGGGGCTCTCATTGGGAAAAGTAATTTTTAACTAAGCACATACTTGCACAGCCTTTAGAAAGGCTATTCCACACATACCTTTTGTATGTAAATCGCCTCAGTAGTTTTTGAATGGGTCCATTTTTATTCATATGCTAATTAGGCTTCAGCGACCACAGGAAGTTCTCAGCGAGCAATGTCTACTGTGTGTACAGCACAGGCTGCTGCTGATGACTCATCTCTCTGTTCTCACACAGAGCAGAGAATAGCAGACAGTGCTCATAGACACTTCTGGTGCTCTCTGGAGGTTAATTAGCATATGAATCAAAACAGGCTCATTCAAAAACTACTGAGGCAATTTACATACAAAACTTATGTGTGGAATAGCCTTTCTAAAGGCTATGCAAGTATGTGCTTAGTTAAAAATTACTTTTCCCAATGATGGAGCCCTTTTAACACCCATAATCGGAGTTTAGCTTCTGAGCATGCACCATCACCATGACATACTAGTACATCATAGTGTGGAAAATTACACTGCTAAATGATGTACTGATATATCATAATGAGGGAAGGGGTTAATAGGATTCTCCGCCTTTCAGAGAAAAAGACATAACAATGAGAGGGAAGGGGCTAGCGCTCCCAACCCTCAACTGGTAAAGTACAAATAAACTGGCAAACCAAAGAAATGCTCTAAAGAAAAGTCACAAAAAAGACTAAAACTGGGAGGGAGGGGGGCAAAGAACAGGCAAATGACCAAGGAAAACACAATATGGAAGGAGAAAGGGGGGGAGGGGAGAAGTAGACCATAATCAGAAGCCGTGCAGGATGCAATAGGTGTCCCGGGGGGCCCAAATAGACTGGGAGGCATCAAGAGTGTTAAGACTATTGATATGTGTAAGGTATTCAAGGCTCCGCACGTCCTTCATCCTGGCCAACAACGAAGACTCAGTGGGAGGTAGGTAAGCAGGTCAAGAGGTACCCCTTGGCTGAAGAGGGAAGCCGTCAGAGCCCTAACCTCCCACCAAAAACCCAGGATAAGAGGACATGTCCAGAAGATGTGGTAAAGCGAAACTACCACAGCTTGGCAACGTCAACACAATGTTGGAATAGCAGGGTTCAATGCGTTCAGGAAGGCAGCATTAACAGCTTATATTGGACCTCACGAAAGGACACACATTAAGAGGACTTCTCAGCATGGGACCATATTACCTGCCACTGTTCAGGGGAAATAGGTCTACCCACTGCCTCTTCCCATTTTAGCATATAACAGTGAGATGAGGGAGAACTCACAGCATGGGAGGAGAGGAGCTGGTAAATAGAGGAGATCAAGCCTCATGTAGAAGTACCTGCATATCAAATCCTCTCAAATGCAGTGGGAGGGGTTACTGTGAGGGATCTATAAAGTGAACGGACGAAATGAACTACCTGAGAGTAGTGGAGCCACTCCGTTGGAGGGAGGCCCATAGAAGACGTAAGATGATCAAACGACCACAGCATCCACCATATCGGCGAAACAGAAGAGCCCCACCCTGGACCACACCTTGACCATAGAAGAGGGACACCATGGAGGAGCAAGGTGAGACCAACAGTAACGTAGCACAATAGGCAGATCTAGTAAAGTAAATTTCCATCCATCTGGTAAACACGGCCAGTTTCCCACTCCCCCTCCCCATCAACATAAGCGTACGGTGTATGCAATGCATCACCCTGCCAAATGAACTGGAATATTGCCTTCTGGAGGCTCCGACAGTCTGCCCGTGGAACTGCCACAAGAAGGGCCTCAAAAAAGTATAGCAATTTTGGAAGAAGGGTCATTGTGACCGCAGCAATTCTCCCTAAGAGAGAGATAAGCAGGGGATGCCACCTATCTAGAAGCGCCTGGAGATTGCGAAAGAGAAGTGGGTAGCTCGCTGAGTAGAGGGACAAATAGAAGGGTGAAATCTGGATCCCAAGATAGCGGATAGAAGAGGTTTGCCACTAGAAGTCAAAATTACTCTGCAGGAGTGCAAGGCAATCCTGTGGAATATTAAGGGGGAGCGCTTGGTTTTCGAGGAATTGCCCTTAGTCGAGAAATTACCATAGTCCTCTAGTAGGCAAAAAAAGTTTAGCGAGGGTAGTATAGGGAGAGGTAATGGAAAGAAGAACATCATTGGCAAAGAGAGAAACCTTGAATTCCTTATCTCCGACCCTAATCCCCCTAACATCCGGATTCCTATGAATTCTAACTGCAAGAGGTTCAATACAAAGGGCAAAGATAAGAGGAGAGAGGGGGCAACCCTGCCTAGTGCCATTACAAATTGGGAAGGAGGGTCAGGAGTTGTGTGAGAGTCTAACCACTGCCAAAGGTGACGAGTAACGAGCTCGGATCACCGTGAGAAAAGCCCCTGAGCATCCAAAAGCCTCCAAGGTGGAGAACATAAAGGACCAATCGAGGCAGTCGAAGGCTTTCTCAGCATACACAGGAGAGCTGGGGTAGAAGTATGGTTGGCCACCTCCACTAGGTCCACTGCCCTCCTGGTTTTATCGCAACCCTGATGACGCAAAACAAAGCCCACCTGGTCCTTGTGAATAAGGAGAGGAAGCTAAGCAATGAGTCTATTGGCTAAATTTTCATAAAAAGCTTCAGATCCGTATTTAGTAGGGCTATCGAATGATAGCTAGTGCAGTCCTGGGGGTCTTTTCCCGGTTTCGGGACCAGAAAGAGGAGAGGGTGAGACATGGTTGGGGGAATCGGGGAACCCATAAGAAAGGAATTGAATAAACTAAGAAGATGCCCAGAAAGTTCATCCCGAAAGAACTTGTAGTAAGTAAGTGTAGTGTAGTAAAGATACATGAAGCCATCCAGGCCCGGGTCCTTGCCATTAGGGAGATCCTTAAGAACTCCCTCTAACGCCTTGCCAGTGATGGGAGAATTCAGGGATGCCAGGGCTTGGGAAGAGAGTCGCGGAAGACCACAGGCCAGGTAGGAACTAAACCAGATCAACCATCAGGAGGGTGTACAGTTTAGAGTAGTAAGAATGGAAGGCCAAAGCGATTCGATCAGGGTGATGCTGGAGGATGCCAGAGGAATCACGAATGGCATGTGGAACAGAAGTAGCACAGTGGTCTCTAAGGGTCCTCGCCAGCAAGGTATGGGTCTTATTTAGAGATGAGCGAACAGTGTTCTATCGAACTCATGTTCGATCGGATATTAGGCTGTTCGGCATGTTCGAATCGAATACCGCGTGGTAAAGTGCGCCATTACTCGATTCCCCTCCCACCTTCCCTGGCGCCTTTTTTGCTCCAATAACAGCGCAGGGTAGGTGGGACAGGAACTACGACACCGGTGACGTTGAGAAAAGTAGGCAAAACCCATTGGCTGCCGAAAACATGTGACCTCTAATTTAAAAGAACAGCGCCGCCCAGGTTCGCGTCATTCTGAGCTTGCAATTCACCGAGGACGGAGGTTTCCGTCCAGTTAGCTAGGGCTTAGATTCTGGGTAGGCAGGGACAGGCTAGGATAGGAAGGAGAAGACAACCAACAGCTCTTATAAGAGCTAAATTCCAGGGAGAAGCTTGTCAGTGTAACGTGGCACTGACGGGCTCAATCGCCGCAACCCAGCTTTCCCAGGATCCTGAATGGAATACACTGTCAGTGTATTCCCGTATACCCGATATATACCCCCGATACCCGTTCCAACGGTGTGCCCCCCCCACCTTCACCCCAGAAATACCCTGCAAGTCCCCTAGCAATAGAATTGGGGCTATATACACCCACTATTTTTGCTACTGCCATATAGTGCCATTGTCTGACTGGGAATTCAAAGAATATATTGGGGTTACGTGCACCCACAATTTTTACTACTGGTATACAGTGCCAGTTTCTGACTGGGAATTCAAAGAATATATTGGGGTTACAAATACCCTCATTTCTTGCTACTGCCATATAGTGCCAGTTTCTGACTGGTAATTCAAAGAATATATTGGGGTTACGTGCACCCACAATTTTTACTACTGGTATACAGTGCCATTGTCTGACTGGGAATTCAAAGAATATATTGGGGTTATAAATACCCTCATTTCTTGCTACTGCCATATAGTGCCAGTTTCTGACTGGGAATTCAAAGAATATATTGGGGTTACGTGCACCCACAATTTTTACTACTGGTATACAGTGCCATTGTCTGACTGGGAATTCAAAGAATATATTGGGGTTATAAATACCCTCATTTCTTGCTACTGGTATATAGTGCCATTGTCTGACTGGGAATTCAAAGAATATATTGGGGTTACGTGCACCCACAATTTTTACTACTGGTATACAGTGCCAGTTTCTGACTGGGAATTCAAAGAATATATTGGGGTTATAAATACCCTCATTTCTTGCTACTGGTATATAGTGCCATTGTCTGACTGGGAATTCAAAGAATATATTGGGAATACAAATACCCTCATTTCTTGCTACTGCCATATAGTGCCAGTTTCTGACTGGTAATTCAAAGAATATATTGGGGTTACGTGCACCCACAATTTTTACTACTGGTATACAGTGCCATTGTCTGACTGGGAATTCAAAGAATATATTGGGGTTATAAATACCCTCATTTCTTGCTACTGCCATATAGTGCCAGTTTCTGACTGGGAATTCAAAGAATATATTGGGGTTACGTGCACCCACAATTTTTACTACTGGTATACAGTGCCATTGTCTGACTGGGAATTCAAAGAATATATTGGGGTTATAAATACCCTCATTTCTTGCTACTGGTATATAGTGCCATTGTCTGACTGGGAATTCAAAGAATATATTGGGGTTACGTGCACCCACAATTTTTACTACTGGTATACAGTGCCAGTTTCTGACTGGGAATTCAAAGAATATATTGGGGTTACAAATACCCTCATTTCTTGATACTGCCATATAGTGCCAGTTTCTGACTGGTAATTCAAAGAATATATTGGGGTTACGTGCACCCACAATTTTTACTACTGGTATACAGTGCCAGTTTCTGACTGGGAATTCAAAGAATATATTGGGGTTACAAATACCCTCATTTCTTGCTACTGCCATATAGTGCCAGTTTCTGACTGGTAATTCAAAGAATATATTGGGGTTACGTGCACCCACAATTTTTACTACTGGTATACAGTGCCATTGTCTGACTGGGAATTCAAAGAATATATTGGGGTTATAAATACCCTCATTTCTTGCTACTGCCATATAGTGCCAGTTTCTGACTGGGAATTCAAAGAATATATTGGGGTTACGTGCACCCACAATTTTTACTACTGGTATACAGTGCCATTGTCTGACTGGGAATTCAAAGAATATATTGGGGTTACAAATACCCTCATTTCTTGCTACTGCCATATAGTGCCAGTTTCTGACTGGGAATTCAAAGAATATATTGGGGTTACGTGCACCCACAATTTTTACTACTGGTATACAGTGCCATTGTCTGACTGGGAATTCAAAGAATATATTGGGGTTATAAATACCCTCATTTCTTGCTACTGCCATATAGTGCCAGTTTCTGACTGGGAATTCAAAGAATATATTGGGGTTACGTGCACCCACAATTTTTACTACTGGTATACAGTGCCATTGTCTGACTGGGAATTCAAAGAATATATTGGGGTTATAAATACCCTCATTTCTTGCTACTGGTATATAGTGCCATTGTCTGACTGGGAATTCAAAGAATATATTGGGAATACAAATACCCTCATTTCTTGCTACTGCCATATAGTGCCAGTTTCTGACTGGTAATTCAAAGAATATATTGGGGTTACGTGCACCCACAATTTTTACTACTGGTATACAGTGCCATTGTCTGACTGGGAATTCAAAGAATATATTGGGGTTATAAATACCCTCATTTCTTGCTACTGCCATATAGTGCCAGTTTCTGACTGGGAATTCAAAGAATATATTGGGGTTACGTGCACCCACAATTTTTACTACTGGTATACAGTGCCATTGTCTGACTGGGAATTCAAAGAATATATTGGGGTTATAAATACCCTCATTTCTTGCTACTGGTATATAGTGCCATTGTCTGACTGGGAATTCAAAGAATATATTGGGGTTACGTGCACCCACAATTTTTACTACTGGTATACAGTGCCAGTTTCTGACTGGGAATTCAAAGAATATATTGGGGTTACAAATACCCTCATTTCTTGATACTGCCATATAGTGCCAGTTTCTGACTGGTAATTCAAAGAATATATTGGGGTTACGTGCACCCACAATTTTTACTACTGGTATACAGTGCCAGTTTCTGACTGGGAATTCAAAGAATATATTGGGGTTACAAATACCCTCATTTCTTGCTACTGCCATATAGTGCCAGTTTCTGACTGGTAATTCAAAGAATATATTGGGGTTACGTGCACCCACAATTTTTACTACTGGTATACAGTGCCATTGTCTGACTGGGAATTCAAAGAATATATTGGGGTTATAAATACCCTCATTTCTTGCTACTGCCATATAGTGCCAGTTTCTGACTGGGAATTCAAAGAATATATTGGGGTTACGTGCACCCACAATTTTTACTACTGGTATACAGTGCCATTGTCTGACTGGGAATTCAAAGAATATATTGGGGTTATAAATACCCTCATTTCTTGCTACTGGTATATAGTGCCATTGTCTGACTGGGAATTCAAAGAATATATTGGGGTTACGTGCACCCACAATTTTTACTACTGGTATACAGTGCCAGTTTCTGACTGGGAATTCAAAGAATATATTGGGGTTACAAATACCCTCATTTCTTGCTACTGCCATATAGTGCCAGTTTCTGACTGGTAATTCAAAGAATATATTGGGGTTACGTGCACCCACAATTTTTACTACTGGTATACAGTGCCAGTTTCTGACTGGGAATTCAAAGAATATATTGGGGTTACAAATACCCTCATTTCTTGCTACTGCCATATAGTGCCAGTTTCTGACTGGTAATTCAAAGAATATATTGGGGTTATAAATACCCTCATTTCTTGCTACTGGTATATAGTGCCATTGTCTGACTGGGAATTCAAAGAATATATTGGGGTTACGTGCACCCACAATATTTACTACTGGTATACAGTGCCAGTTTCTGACTGGGAATTCAAAGAATATATTGGGGTTACAAATACCCTCATTTCTTGCTACTGCCATATAGTGCCAGTTTCTGACTGGTAATTGAAAGAATATATTGGGGTTACGTGCACCCACAATTTTTACTACTGGTATACAGTGCCATTGTCTGACTGGGAATTCAAAGAATATATTGGGGTTATAAATACCCTCATTTCTTGCTACTGCCATATAGTGCCAGTTTCTGACTGGGAATTCAAAGAATATATTGGGGTTATAAATACCCTCATTTCTTGCTACTGGTATATAGTGCCATTGTCTGACTGGGAATTCAAAGAATATATTGGGGTTACGTGCACCCACAATTTTTACTACTGGTATACAGTGCCAGTTTCTGACTGGGAATTCAAAGAATATATTGGGGTTACAAATACCCTCAATTCTTGCTACTGCCATATAGTGCCAGTTTCTGACTGGTAATTCAAAGAATATATTGGGGTTACGTGCACCCACAATTTTTACTACTGGTATACAGTGCCATTGTCTGACTGGGAATTCAAAGAATATATTGGGGTTATAAATACCCTCATTTCTTGCTACTGCCATATAGTGCCAGTTTCTGACTGGGAATTCAAAGAATATATTGGGGTTACGTGCACCCACAATTTTTACTACTGGTATACAGTGCCATTGTCTGACTGGGAATTCAAAGAATATATTGGGGTTATAAATACCCTCATTTCTTGCTACTGGTATATAGTGCCATTGTCTGACTGGGAATTCAAAGAATATATTGGGGTTACGTGCACCCACAATTTTTACTACTGGTATACAGTGCCAGTTTCTGACTGGGAATTCAAAGAATATATTGGGGTTACAAATACCCTCATTTCTTGCTACTGCCATATAGTGCCAGTTTCTGACTGGTAATTCAAAGAATATATTGGGGTTATAAATACCCTCATTTCTTGCTACTGGTATATAGTGCCATTGTCTGACTGGGAATTCAAAGAATATATTGGGGTTATGTGCACCCACAATTTTTACTACTGGTATACAGTGCCAGTTTCTGACTGGGAATTCAAAGAATATATTGGGGTTACAAATACCCTCATTTCTTGCTACTGCCATATAGTGCCAGTTTCTGACTGGTAATTCAAAGAATATATTGGGGTTACAAATACCCTCATTTCTTGCTACTGCCATATAGTGCCAGTTTCTGACTGGTAATTCAAAGAATATATTGGGGTTACATGCACCCACAATTTTTACTACTGGTATACAGTGCCATTGTCTGACTGGGAATTCAAAGAATATATTGGGGTTATAAATACCCTCATTTCTTGCTACTGCCATATAGTGCCAGTTTCTGACTGGGAATTCAAAGAATATATTGGGGTTATAAATACCCTCATTTCTTGCTACTGGTATATAGTGCCATTGTCTGACTGGGAATTCAAAGAATATATTGGGGTTACGTGCACCCACAATTTTTACTACTGGTATACAGTGCCAGTTTCTGACTGGGAATTCAAAGAATATATTGGGGTTACAAATACCCTCATTTCTTGCTACTGCCATATAGTGCCAGTTTCTGACTGGTAATTCAAAGAATATATTGGGGTTATGTGCACCCACAATTTTTACTACTGGTATACAGTGCCATTGTCTGACTGGGAATTCAAAGAATATATTGGGGTTATAAATACCCTCATTTCTTGCTACTGCCATATAGTGCCAGTTTCTGACTGGTAATTCAAAGAATATATTGGGGTTATAAATACCCTCATTTCTTGCTACTGGTATATAGTGCCATTGTCTGACTGGGAATTCAAAGAATATATTGGGGTTACGTGCACCCACAATTTTTGCTACTCGTATATAGTGCCAATTTCTAACTGGGAATTCAAAATGCGCAAGGCTCCCGGAAAGGGACGTGGACGAGGCCGTGGGCGAGGTCGGGGGAATGGTTCTGGGGAGCAAGGTAGCAGTGAAGCCACAGGGCGTCCTGTGCCTACTCCTGTGGGGCAGCAAGCATTGCGCCACTCCACAGTGCCAGGGTTGCTTGCCACATTAACTAAACTGCAGGGTACAAACCTTAGTAGGCCCGAGAACCAGGAACAGGTCTTGCAATGGCTGTCAGAGAACGCTTACAGCACATTGTCCAGCAGCCAGTCAGACTCTGCCTCCTCTCCTCCTATTACCCAACAGTCTTGTCCTCCTTCCTCCCAAAATTCCCAAGCTTCACAGAACAATAACCCCAACTGTCCCTGCTCCCCAGAGCTGTTCTCCGCTCCTTTCATTGTCCCTCAACCTGCCTCTCCACGTCACGATTCCACGAACCTAACAGAGGAGCATCTGTGTCCAGATGCTCAAACACTAGAGTCTCCTCCATCTCCGTTCGATTTGGTGGTGGATGACCAGCAACCCACCCTCATCGACGATGATGTGACGCAGTTGCCGTCAGGGCATCCAGTTGACCGGCGCATTGTGCGGGAGGAGGAGATGAGACAGGAGTTGGAAGAGGAAGTGGTGGATGATGAGGACACTGACCCGACCTGGACAGGGGGGATGTCAAGCGGGGAAAGTAGTGTGGATGTTGAGGCAAGTGCAGCACCAAAAAGGGTAGCTAGAGGCAGAGGCAGAGGTCAGCAGCTTAGGCGAAGCCAGGCCACACCCGGAATCTCCCAAGATGTTCCAGTTCGTACCCAGCCCCGAAAAACTCCCACCTCGAGGGCACGTTTCTCGAAGGTGTGGAGTTTTTTCAAGGAATGCGCCGAGGACAGATATAGTGTTGTCTGCACAATTTGCCTCTCGAAATTGATTAGGGGCTCTGAGAAGAGCAACCTGTCCACCACTTCAATGCGCCGTCATTTGGAATCCAAGCACTGGAATCAGTGGCAGGCAGCAACGGCAGGACAAAGGCCGCCTGCCGTTCACGCCACTGCCACTGCCTCTGCCACTGCCTCTGCCTCTGCCACTGCCACTGCTGACTGTGCTGGCGATGCACTCCAGAGGACGAGCCAGGACACCACTTCATCTGCCTCCGCCACTTTGTTGACTTCTCCCTCATCCTCCCCTGTTCCTGTCTTATCTCCTTCTCCTGCACCATCAAAGGCACCATCAGGCGCTTCTTTACAACAACCCACCATCTCTCAGACATTGGAGCGGCGGCAGAAATACACTGCTAACCACCCACACGCGCAAGCCTTGAACGCCAACATCGCTAAACTGCTGGCCCAGGAGATGTTGGCGTTCCGGCTTGTTGAAACTCCCGCCTTCCTGGACCTGATGGCAACTGCGGCACCTCGCTATGCCGTCCCTAGCCGTCACTACTTCTCCCGGTGTGCCGTCCCCGCCTTGCACCAGCACGTGTCACTCAACATCAGGCGGGCCCTTAGTTCCGCGCTTTGCACAAAGGTCCACTTGACCACCGACGCGTGGACAAGTGCATGCGGACAGGGACGCTACATTTCACTGACGGCACACTGGGTGAATGTAGTTGAGGCTGGGACTGCTTCCCAAACTGGCCCGGTGTACCTCGTCTCCCCGCCTAACATTCCTGGCAGGGACACGAGAAGAACACCCCCCTCCTCCTCCTCCTCTACCGCCTCCTCCTCCGCCACCGCCTCCTCCTCCGCTGTTAGATTGACCCCAGCTACGAGTTGGAAACGTTGCAGCACTGGCGTTGGTAGACGTCAGCAGGCTGTGCTGAAGCTGATCAGCTTGGGGGACAGACAGCACACTGCCTCCGAGGTGAGGGATGCCCTCCTCGATGAGACGGCAATATGGTTTGAGCCGCTGCACCTGGGCCCAGGCATGGTCGTTTGTGATAACGGCCGGAACCTGGTAGCAGCTCTGGAGCTTGCCGGACTCCAACATGTTCCATGCCTGGCCCACGTCTTCAACCTAGTGGTGCAACGTTTCCTAAAGAGCTACCCCAATGTTCCAGAGCTACTGGTGAAAGTGCGGCGCATGTGCGCCCACTTTCGCAAGTCGACAGTAGCCGCTGCTAGCTTAAAATCTCTCCAGCAACGCCTGCATGTGCCACAACACCGGCTTTTGTGCGACATCCCCACACGCTGGAACTCAACGTTTCAGATGTTGAATAGAGTGGTTGAGCAGCAGAGACCTTTGATGGAATACCAGCTACAAAACCCTAGGGTGCCACAAAGTCAGCTGCCTCAGTTTCTCATCCATGAGTGGCCATGGATGAGAGACCTTTGTGACATCCTACGGGTGTTTGAGGAGTCCACAAGGAGGGTGAGCTCTGAGGATGCGATGGTGAGCCTTACAATCCCGCTCTTGTGTGTTCTGAGAGAATCCCTGATTGACATCAGGGATAACTCAGATCACACAGAGGAGTCAGGGATAGCATCCGATCCGTCACAGCTGGAGATTAGGTCCACACATCTGTCCGCTTCATCGCGTTTAATGGAGGAGGAGGAGGAGGAGGAGGAGGAAGAAGAGTTGTCCGATGATGTGATGGTGATACAGGAGGCTTCCGGGCAACTTCGAATCGTCCCATTGTTGCAGCGCGGATGGGTAGACATGGAGGATGAGGAGGAAATGGAGATTGAACTTTCCGGTGGGGCCAGAGGAGTCATGCCAACTAACACTGTGGCAGACATGGCTGAGTTCATGTTGGGGTGCTTTACAACCGACAAGCGTATTGTCAAAATCATGGAGGACAACCAGTACTGGATCTTTGCTATCCTTGACCCCCGGTATAAAAACAACATCTCGTCTTTTATTCCGGTAGAGGGGAGGGCCAATCGCATCAATGCTTTCCACAGGCAATTGGTGCAGAATATGATGGAGATGTTTCCAGCATGTGACGTTGGCGGCAGGGAGGACAGTTCCTCCAGTAGGCGACCAAGTTCTCACCGGTCCACACAAACGAGGGGCACACTGTCTAAGGTCTGGGACACCTTGATGGCACCCCCTCGCCAAAGTGCCGCCACAGAGGGTCCTAGTGTCACCAGGCGTGAGAAGTATAGGCGCATGTTGCGGGAATACCTTTCTGACCACAGCCCTGTCCTCTCCAACCCCTCTGCGCCCTACACGTATTGGGTGTCGAAGTTGGACCTGTGGCTTGAACTTGCCCTATATGCCTTGGAGGTGCTGTCCTGTCCTGCCGCCAGCGTCCTATCTGAGAGGGTGTTCAGTGCAGCCGGTGGCATCATCACTGACAAGCGCACCCGTCTGTCAGCTGAGAGTGCCGACCGGCTCACTTTGATAAAAATGAACCACCACTGGATAGAGCCTTCATTTTTGTGCCCACCTGTGTAAAGCACCCCAACATGAAACTCCATGTCTGTACTCAACCTCTCCAATTCCTCCGCATCCTCATACTCATCCACCATAAGCGTTGCACAATTCTGCTAATACTAGGCTCCCTCCAACATGATTTCCCCCAACTCTGCTGGTTAGAGGCTCCCTCCACCCTGATTTCCACCAACTCTGCTGGTTAGAGGCTCCCTCCACCCTGCTTTCCCACAACTCTGCTGGTTAGAGGCTCCCTCCACCATGAATTTGCCCAAACTGGGCTGGTTAGAGGCTCCCTCCACCATGAATTGGTCCAAACTGGGGTTTTTAGAGGCTCCCTCCACCATGAATTTGCCAAAACTGGGCTGTTTAGAGGCTCCCTCCACCATGAATTGGTCCAAATTGGGGTTTTTAGAGGCTCCCTCCACCATGAATTTGCCCAAACTGGGCTGGTTAGAGGCTCCCTCCACCATGAATTGGTCCAAACTGGGCTGGTTAGAGGCTCCCTCCACCATGAATTGGTCCAAATTGGGGTTTTTAGAGGCTCCCTCCACCATGAATTGGTCCAAACTGGGCTGTTTAGAGGCTCCCTCCACCATGAATTGGTCCAAACTGGGGTTTTTAGAGGCTCCCTCCACCATGAATTGGTCCAAACTGGGCTGGTTAGAGGCTCCCTCCACCATGAATTGGTCCAAACTGGGTTTTTTAGAGGCTCCCTCCACCATGAATTGGTCCAAACTGGGGTTTTTAGAGGCTCCCTCCACCATGAATTGGTCCAAACTGGGGTTTTTAGAGGCTCCCTCCACCATGAATTGGTCCAAACTGGGGTTTTTAGAGGCTCCCTCCACCATGAATTTGCCCAAACTGGGCTGTTTAGAGGCTCACTCCACCATGAATTGGTCCAAACTGGGTTTTTTAGAGGCTCCCTCCACCATGAATTGGTCCAAACTGGGGTTTTTAGAGGCTCCCTCCACCATGAATTGGTCCAAACTGGGGTTTTTAGAGGCTCCCTCCACCATGAATTTGCCCAAACTGGGCTGTTTAGAGGCTCCCTCCACCATGAATTGGTCCAAATTGGGGTTTTTAGAGGCTCCCTCCACCATGAATTGGTCCAAACTGGGGTTTTTAGAGGCTCCCTCCACCATGAATTGGTCCAAACTGGGGTTTTTAGAGGCTCCCTCCACCATGAATTTGCCCAAACTGGGCTGTTTAGAGGCTCCCTCCACCATGAATTGGTCCAAACTGGGGTTTTTAGAGGCTCCCTCCACCATGAATTGGTCCAAACTGGGGTTTTTAGAGGCTCCCTCCACCATGAATTGGTCCAAACTGGGCTGGTTAGAGGCTCCCTCCACCATGAATTTGCCCAAACTGGGCTGTTTAGAGGCTCCCCCCACCATGAATTGGTCCAAACTGGGCTGGTTAGAGGCTCCCTCCACCATGAATTGGTCCAAACTGGGTTTTTTAGAGGCTCCCTCCACCATGAATTGGTCCAAACTGGGGTTTTTAGAGGCTCCCTCCACCATGAATTGGTCCAAACTGGGGTTTTTAGAGGCTCCCTCCACCATGAATTGGTCCAAACTGGGGTTTTTAGAGGCTCCCTCCACCATGAATTTGCCCAAACTGGGCTGTTTAGAGGCTCCCTCCACCATGAATTGGTCCAAACTGGGGTTTTTAGAGGCTCCCTCCACCATGAATTGGTCCAAACTGGGGTTTTTAGAGGCTCCCTCCACCATGAATTTGCCTAAACTGGGCTGTTTAGAGGCTCCCTCCACCATGAATTGGTCCAAACTGGGTTTTTTAGAGGCTCCCTCCACCATGAATTGGTCCAAACTGGGGTTTTTAGAGGCTCCCTCCACCATGAATTGGTCCAAACTGGGGTTTTTAGAGGCTCCCTCCACCATGAATTTGCCCAAACTGGGCTGTTTAGAGGCTCCCTCCACCATGAATTGGTCCAAATTGGGGTTTTTAGAGGCTCCCTCCACCATGAATTTGCCCAAACTGGGCTGGTTAGAGGCTCCCTCCACCATGAATTGGTCCAAACTGGGCTGGTTAGAGGCTCCCTCCACCATGAATTGGTCCAAATTGGGGTTTTTAGAGGCTCCCTCCACCATGAATTGGTCCAAACTGGGCTGTTTAGAGGCTCCCTCCACCATGAATTGGTCCAAACTGGGGTTTTTAGAGGCTCCCTCCACCATGAATTGGTCCAAACTGGGCTGGTTAGAGGCTCCCTCCACCATGAATTGGTCCAAACTGGGCTGGTTAGAGGCTCCCTCCACCATGAATTGGTCCAAACTGGGTTTTTTAGAGGCTCCCTCCACCATGAATTGGTCCAAACTGGGGTTTTTAGAGGCTCCCTCCACCATGAATTTGCCAAAACTGGGCTGTTTAGAGGCTCCCTCCACCATGAATTGGTCCAAATTGGGGTTTTTAGAGGCTCCCTCCACCATGAATTTGCCCAAACTGGGCTGGTTAGAGGCTCCCTCCACCATGAATTGGTCCAAACTGGGCTGGTTAGAGGCTCCCTCCACCATGAATTGGTCCAAATTGGGGTTTTTAGAGGCTCCCTCCACCATGAATTGGTCCAAACTGGGCTGTTTAGAGGCTCCCTCCACCATGAATTTGTCCAAACTGGGGTTTTTAGAGGCTCCCTCCACCATGAATTGGTCCAAACTGGGCTGGTTAGAGGCTCCCTCCACCATGAATTGGTCCAAACTGGGCTGGTTAGAGGCTCCCTCCACCATGAATTGGTCCAAACTGGGTTTTTTAGAGGCTCCCTCCACCATGAATTGGTCCAAACTGGGGTTTTTAGAGGCTCCCTCCACCATGAATTTGCCCAAACTGGGCTGTTTAGAGGCTCCCTCCACCATGAATTGGTCCAAATTGGGGTTTTTAGAGGCTCCCTCCACCATGAATTTGCCCAAACTGGGCTGGTTAGAGGCTCCCTCCACCATGAATTGGTCCAAACTGGGCTGGTTAGAGGCTCCCTCCACCATGAATTGGTCCAAACTGGGCTGTTTAGAGGCTCCCTCCACCATGAATTGGTCCAAACTGGGGTTTTTAGAGGCTCCCTCCACCATGAATTGGTCCAAACTGGGCTGGTTAGAGGCTCCCTCCACCATGAATTGGTTCAAACTGGGTTTTTTAGAGGCTCCCTCCACCATGAATTGGTCCAAACTGGGGTTTTTAGAGTCTCCCTCCACCATGAATTGGTCCAAACTGGGGTTTTTAGAGGCTCCCTCCACCATGAATTTGCCCAAACTCTGCTGGTTAGAGGCTCAATCCACCCTGATTTTCAAAACAAATGTTGGTGCCAACCTCAACTTACTACAAGGGCCAAATTCACTGCTGGTGACAAGCTCTCCTCACTGCAAGTGCCAAATACACATGTTTCAAGGTGTTTTCCTACTGTCAGAGAGGTGGTATTGAGTGTGTAAAGTGTGTAGTTGTTAGGCTGTGATGTTGGGGTAATAGAGGGTCTTTGGTGTGTTAGATGCCCCCAGACATGCTTCCCCTGCTGTCCCAGTGTCATTCCAGAGGTGTTGGCATCATTTCCTGTGGTGTCATAGTGGACTTGGTGACCCTCCAGACACGGATTTGGGTTTCCCCCTTAACGAGTATATGTTCCCCATAGACTATAATGGGGTTCGAAACCCGTTCGAACACACGAACAGTGAGCGGCTGTTCGATTCGAATTTTGAACCTCGAACATTTTAGTGTTCGCTCATCTCTAGTCTTATTGCCCTACTCAAAATTTTGCTTGTGGGTGTATAGGAGGAGTCGTTGCACTTGGCGGGTCTCCAGATCACGAAGATCCGATTGGGCAAGGACTAGCCAACGTGGAGGAAAGAGAGCAAATACAAGCCTGAAGGTAATGCAGTTAGGCTTGCCTGTCCTTCTTAAACTTAGAGACCAGCGCAATACAATATCCTCTCATGACAGCTTTATGGGCCTCCCAAAGAAACCCAGGGGAGTCGACAGAGCCCAGGTTATTGCAGAAATAGTTAGGTGGGTGCGCAAAAGAGGGAGCGAAGTTGGCGACTTCAGCAGAGACTCATTGAGGCACCAATGGCACTGTCAAGTGGACATGGTCGGACCAAGAAAGAGGGCCAATACTGGTATCAGTCAGCAGGCGAAGAGCTGGGGCATTCCCAAAGAAGTAGTCTATACGCGAATGAGTGTTGTGGTGAGAAAAAAAAAAGTAAAGGTGCACCCTGCTCATAAGAGCTTACATTCTATGAGGAAATAAGGGGACACAAGAGGTAAGGGGGCTTGTTTGCTTCAATGGTCCAGCCATCTTTTAATAGAAAAGCTTATGTAACTGAAGCTGTATGAGCCCTTCACCAGCCGGTATCCATGAATAAACAGATAATAAGTGCAAAGAGTGCAGGGTAACTTCTGGATGGAGAGGACAGGACAAGAAGGATAAAAAGTGTTATTGAATAGTGGGGGCGTGGCCTAGCGTTCGATGGAGTAGGACGTGTTTCTCACCTGCTCCGTCCCGGCATCGCTGTCCCCGGACCTTCTCCACTCCCCTTCAGCTGTCATGGGTAAGCACATTCATAAGAAGATGCTGGCCAGCACCGAGGCACCTGCCAACCATCGATGCCTTCCTGGCGCCGGCATCCTGCATCCTCTCCTCCTGCTTCCAACATGCCTGGGCCTACCTCTGCAAAACAGGCTGCCGCTTTGATCTTGCAGCGGGACCTTCCTTGTCACCGGGGGTCCCGCTACTCCTGCGCTCTCAATCACTTCCAGCATGGGTCTCTCCCTCCAGGTCCCTTCCACAGCTCCCTCAGGCAGGATCCTTGGCCTCCCTGGAAATGGCCCATCTTCCTCCTGAAACACAGGCGCCATGTGAGTCCGGCATCTCCTTCTCCGCTGACCTTGATAATAGAGGTCAGTGCAACAATATCCACATTAAAGGTCTCCTAGAACCTACTCAGCCGGAGGATTTGCACCTGGTTCTAGAGGCGATATTCAACTCCATTCTACAAGAGTCCCCCTCAGACAAAAATAAATTAGATAGGGCTCACCGTGCCCTCTGCCCTAAAGGCGCTTCATCCACGCCAAGGGACGTTATCTGTTGCGTCCACAACTTCACCCTGAAAGAAACTATCATGGCTAAGGCGAGGACTCTCAAGGACTTTGACTTTAATGGGGCCAAACTCCAGCTCTACCAGGATCTCTCTCTTCTTACCCTCCAGAAGCATCGTCATATTCACCCCCTTCTTCAGCTATTGCAGGATTGTTCTATCTCCGCTTTCCGTTTGTGCTTCCTGCCCTGAAGGACAAGCGCTCTGCTACTCTACGTTCCTACTCGGACCTGCCTCTTTTGTGAAGCCCTGGACATACCTCCCCCTGCCACCTCCTTTGCCAGATCCGGTCTGGCGTTGTCACTGCTCTAGGAAGCGCCAATTGCTCCCTTTCGCCTCTTCTTCCCAGAAGCTTAATTTGGGAGACAATCCCTAAGTGCCTCTTGGTGGTCGGGTTACTTTTTCCTCATGCCCGTATTTCATTTTCCTGTGATTGTTATTGATTAAGCTATACTGTTTTTGCTCCTTTAGGTGCTTTGACCTATTTGTTTAAAAGTCTGTTTAATAATGCCCACGACGGACTGGTACCATTTGGCTCTTGTTCTCCATTACTTTTCATGTGGATCTGGAGGCTTCTGGCTGCATGCCCCTGCTCTCTAGGTCATGTTCCCTTAACCGGGGGATGTTACTCTACTCTGTTTTCTCTTCTGCATCCATGGTTCTAATTTACCCCCTGGCAGGACACATAGTTCTGCCCATGATGTTATTAAATTGTATATTTGTCTTGTCTTGCTTGTCTTTTGTTTCCTTTCCCTCCCTCTTCCTCCCCCTTGGTTCGGAGACTTCACCTATGACTCGTCGTCCTGGCCTGCAACTTGCGGCTCCTTCTTCTTCATGGGAGCATGCCAGCGTCTTGTGTGTGAGCTTGCTTATTATCTGCCGCTGTCCTCATTTGTTAGACCCCAATGGTTAGATTTTTGTCTATTAATGTGAAGGGCCTGGGCTCCAATGTCAAGCAGCATTTGATCCTCTTGGAACGTCGTTCCCTTCGGGCTGATGTAGCTATTTTTGCAGGAGACTCATTTTGACTATACGGGACGTTTAACTTCGCCAAATGCACATTTTCCTCTGGCCTTCTCAGTGTTTCATGATCGTCACAGAACGGGAGTCGCTATCCTGCGTTCTCGCTCTTGCCCCATCTCGGTCACGTTCTCCCACCTCGATCCCCATGGCTGTTGTGTTATTCTGGATGGAATCCTTCATGGCTCCACACTAGTTTTGTGCAATGTTTATGCCCCTAACTCTTCCTAGATAGCCTTCTTACGTCAGGTCCTCTCCTGCTTGCACTCCCTTTCCTCTGCTACTTGGCTCTTGGGCGGAGATTTTATCATGGTCTTTTCTGAGCATGCTGATTGTTTGCCTGTACCCAGAGGCAACTGCCCCGTCCACAGGTTCAACTGGCTAGGGAATTCCAGAGGTTGATACCATGCATTGTACGACCTTTGGTGCATAGATAACCCTACAGGGACCTCACTCCTATTGTTTGATATGTTTATTTCTTTGTGATATTGTAATGTCTCATATTTTGCCTGTTCATATGTCCTCTGATTTGTTAAGTGCTGCAGAATATGTTAGCGTTATATAATTAAAGTTATTATTATAATTATTATTATGATATCCTTCTGACCCTTACCTATATCCATGTTTCTCATTACAACCTCCACGCTCTTCTGTCTCATCAGCTATAAATTTAATACCTTCTAAACCAGATCTCTTCCTCTACCTTGGCTGGCCTTCAGGCTTCTTTCCCGTACAAGTGGCAGACCTCATCCTTGAAGTATTTGGGGATTCGCTTGTCCAGGTAATTTTCCCAAGAGTATCAAGCAAATTTTCCCTCACTCTTTAGACACATACTTACCAAGTGGTTGGTGCTCCCCCTGTCTCTACGGCAGGATAATTGAGGTAAAGATGACTATGTCTATACTAGTTTATTTATTTGAGACCCTCCTGATACCGGTCCCCCTTTGGGACCTACGTACTTTGCAGGGCTCGATTCTGCAGTTTGTCTGGGTCAGAGGAGGACACAAGCTCTCTAGGCAGCTCTTAATGGCCCCTAGGGCGAGGGATGACCTTTCCCTTTGTAACCTAGTTTTATATTACTGGGCGACCCAGCTACACCAGATACAAGCTTGGTCTATCCCTCAATCCTACTACTAATGGATGGAGATAGAACAGTGGTGGCTTACCCCACATCACTCTAACTCCCTGCTCTGGTCCAGTCCTTATTTTCCTCCTACAATTGACTTGCTAGGCTCTATGGTGCTCTCAAGGGATGTTTGGCGCAATTGTGTGGTTCTCTTTCCCCCATCCTCTGAACTTTCCTTCATGACAGTATTCCTCCTCCATCCTAAATTTCCTCTAGGACTCACTACGCCGCTGGAAAACCATTGACAATGGGCTGGCCATTTTAGTTCCTCCAATGTTATAGGATTATAGGACATGTTCCCTCCTTCCATTTACTGATCTCCAATCCAATTTGACCTCCGTTGGTCTGGTAAGTTCTCATATATCTGAATCTCTCATTTCACTTGCACTGACTTCAATGGACCTAGGATCTAAGCACTCACGTTTTTTGAAAAGATGTGTAAGTCTGGTTTTACTACTGCTGGTCTCATCTTAGATAAATATCAGCTCCTCTCAGACTCCACTCCGGATATTTTTCCTACACACAGCTACACGTCTAACTGAGAAGGATATTTGGGTAAACCTTTTTGGGGAAGGGCAGTCAAGACCTCTAGATGTATCACACATAAGGAGAACTTTTACAAGATGTTCATGCACTGGTATCACAACTCTCCTTCAATCTGAACATACTGGATAACTGCTGTTGTACTTCCCGCTCAGCCAACATTTTTCACCTTTTTTGGTCTTGCCCCTTCTCCAATCTTTCTGACGCCAAATCGAGACCTTGGTGGAGTGGGTGGACAGAGTGTAAGCTGCCTTTTATTATCCAAACGTTCTTGCTTAATTAACCTTCAGACAAGATGTGTAAGAACCCTCTCTAACTCCTGATTTGTCTCCTCAGCTCCGCTAGATGTCTAGTAGCCAAACATTGGAGGTAGGTTTCCCTCCCCCACTCTGCTCTTGAAGAACTACACACTAGAATTAAGGATGCCTATTCATTGGAGTACCTTGCTGCCTTATTGAATCATGAGGAAGAGCAATTCCAAGCTGTCTGGAAGCCGTGGGATGAGTTTTGGGCTACCCAGTATCTGTGAATAGGCAGCGGCCTCCCTCCTCTCTACTGGCAGTGTCCCTCCCCACTCCTTTTCTTATCTATCTTGTCTTCCCCAATTGATTTATTTTGCCTCTTATAGGCCCTATGTTGGGTATATTTTCCGTATTGTCCTATTTATTTCTTTTTGCCTTAGAATGTTTCATGCACTTTATACATTCACTTTGCATTTTTGGTTGATGTATGTTTGTATATTTACTTGAAAATCTTTAATAAAAAGCACAGTTATACAAAATAAAATAATACAATCTTGGAAGGTAGGCATTTCTATGTGAAGAATTAACTGTTTAGAACGCCTTTGCCTCTCTGCTTCTCGACCGGGACATACGGTTTCTCTTCTGTACAATTTTCTGTTAGAGGGTTCGGAGAGTGGCTTACCACCATTCGTGGGGGGCTGGGAGAGGGAGTTGGGGGTGGTGTTCCCGCCGGGTGTGTGGTCGTCAGCCTTTGAGATGTGTCATAAGTTCTCCATTTCCTGCAAGGCTCAGGAGACAAATTATAAAATCCTCTCTAGGTGGTACAGGGTCCCGACTCTGCTCCACGCCATCTTTCCAACCACCTCTGATAGGTGTTGGAGATGTCTCACCGATCGCGGCACGATGGCTCACATCTGGTGGGGATGTCCCCTTCTTCGCCCTTTCTGGGATAGTGTGAGAGGGGTTATTTTTCAGGTGACAGGTGTTGCTTTAGAAGATGATCCGGCCCCTCTGCTCCTTTCTCTTTTCTCTCGTAAATTCCGGAAACCTATTCGCAAGCTTTTGGGGTTTATGTTGGTAGCTGCGCGCTCGGTCATCCCGAGACTGTGGAAGTCCCAGTCCCCCCCCACGCTCCTTTCCTGGCTTAAGGAGTTCCTCCATATCCGTACAATGGAGGACATGCTGGCGATGCTTCGCCCTGATGACCGACTTCACCATCAGACCTGGCTACTGTGGAACATGTTCTATTACTCTGCTGACTTCCGTGCTCTTTTCCCTTCCTCGCCTGTATGATGCCTGCCTATTTCTGGAACTCTTTCTTGTCAATTACCTTTCTGGTGCTCGCATAACCTCAGTTAGTACTTTAGTGTTGCGGATTGCTGTTCCTTCTGTTATGCTTTTACAACACATTATGGTTCTTGTTGCATTTTTCTTCTTTATTTCTCTAATTTATCTGAAATGCATTGTTCATTGTAACTCTGCTGCGTCAGAGTCCGCCTCCCCTTCCCCCTGTTTCCCTTTCCTGACCCCTTTTTCCCCTGTTCTTTCCCATTGTTTCCCTGATCTTCCCCTGCCTTTCCTCTCCCCCTCTCCCCTTTTGTTAAACCCTTGGAAAATCCTTAATAAAAATTTAATGTTGTAAGAATTAACTGTACAAGGACATTGTGCTGGCCAGTGGCGTAACTAGGAATGGTGGGGCCCCGTGGTGAACTTTTGACATACCAACCCCCACGAACGCCGCCGAAGACCCCAACGACCGACCCCCCACATTCCTGCCCACTCTATTATGCCTCATAGTGGCCCCTGCACACAGTATTATGTCCATTAGTGGCCCCTTCACACAGTATTATTCCCCATAGTCGCCCCTGCACACAGTATTATGTCCCATAGTGGTCCCTGCACACAGTATTATGCCCCATAGTGTTCCCTGCAACACAGTATTATGCCCCATAGTGGTCCCTGCACACAGTATTATGCCCCATAGTGGTCCCTGCACACAGTATTATGCCCCATAGTGTTCCCTGCACACAGTATTATTCCCCATAGTGGCCCCTGCACACAGTATTATTCCCCATAGTGGCCCCTGCACACAGTATTATTCCCCATAGTGGCCCCTGCACACAGTATTATTCCCCATAGTCACCCCTGCACACAGTATTATGTCCCATAGTGGCCCCTGCACACAGAATTATTCCTCATAGTGGCCCCTGCACACAGTATTATGTCTCATAGTGGCCCCTGCACACAGTGTTATGCCCCATAGTGGCCCCTGCACACAGTATTATGCCCCATAGTGCCCCCTGTACACAGTATTATGCCCCATAGTGGCCCCTGCACACAGTATTATGCCCCATAGTGGCCCCTTCACACAGTATTATGCCCCATAGTGGCCCCTGCACACAGTATTATGCCCCATAGTGGACCCTGCACACAGTATTATGCCCCATAGTGGCCCCTGCACACAGTATTATGCCCCATAGTGGCCCCTGCACACAGTATTATGTCTCATAGTGGCCCCTGCACACAGTATTATGCCCCATAGTGGCCCCTGCACACAGTATTATGCCCCATAGTGCCCCTGCACACAGTATTATGCCCCATAGTGGCCCCTGCACACAGTATTATGTTTCATAATGGCCCCTGCACACAGTATTATCCCCCATAGTGGCCCCAGTACATATTATGTACAGTATTATGCCCCACAGTGGACACCCATAAACAATTATTATACTCCGGGGTCTTTTCAGACCCCAGAGTATAATAATCGAAGACCCAAGGGGGGGATACAAACATAAAAACCACTGTCACTTACTTATCCCCGGCTCCGCTGCAGTCCCCGGTGGTGTCGGCCATCTTCCTTGACTTTCGGACGTCACATGACCCGGGACGCAGACCCCGGTCATGTGACGTCAGGGACCTCACAGTAGTAGGCCTGAGGGCTGCCAGAAGCGTGGAAAGGTAAGTAACTGTGTGTTTTATGTTCTCTTACCTCTCCCGGGCCTCTGATCATTATACTCGGGGGTCTGAAGCGACTGCACGCTACTAACACATACTGATGCTATGCAAAATTGCAGGCATTATTTAAATAGCTCGCATTACCTCTGATGAACCGGCTTTTGTCTGGTGAAACAGACCATCAGGCTGAGCTTATAATCTACTAATGTGCTGACAATTGAGCGTGTGTGGGGTGGAGGGTTTTAAATAGGAGGGAGCGATAACTACATTCCCTGCTAGTGTGTATTAGGTCCTAATATCGTCTCAGCCTGATTGTATGCATGCCTGTCCTCTAGCATGTGGGGGTTGGGGGT
This sequence comes from Leptodactylus fuscus, assembly GCF_031893055.1. Classification (NCBI taxonomy): domain Eukaryota; kingdom Metazoa; phylum Chordata; class Amphibia; order Anura; family Leptodactylidae; genus Leptodactylus; species Leptodactylus fuscus. The sequence goes on from NC_134267.1 coordinate 82,721,852, forward strand.
GATTCATAGAACCAAATAACAAAAACCAGTTAGACCAGTAACCCAGCCTAAGGCTAGTGAGTCTATGTCAGGTGGATTTTATAGGTGGAATATTAAGGCCTTTTCCTGAGAGACTTACATATTTAGGACGTTATTACCACTCCATTCCACCTTTTAATATCTCCTATTATTGGTGGCAGTCAAACGGTGCCACGATTTTTGGGGGCTTTTAAAATTACTAATAAGGTCAAGTTTTAGTGCATTTCATTTTTGGTTTGTTTAGGGGTCTGAAAAGACCCCCGAGTATAATAATAGTGTATGTGGGGCCCGTGGCGTCACTTACCGATCCTAGCCCCTGCCAGGATCGGTAAGTAAATAGGGCCCGTTACGAGCTGGGGTAACTCCAGCCGGTAACGGCCTAGTAAGATTTTTTTTTAAATACAGCAGTAGCGGCTGTCGCCGGGCCCCTAATATCCCTGGCCCTGTGGCCAGCGCCGCACCTCCCATGAAGCGACTGCTTCAGGCGGCGCTATGCCAGGGCCCCGGGAGGGTGGCATTTTTGCTTAACTAAGCCAGTTAACGTCACCGAGAGGTGGATTGGGGAGGCCGCTGGAGCAGCGCTGCTTCGGCGGCCTCCCCTCACGCTCAAGCAGAGAGCAGGTTCCCTCTATGCCTGCTCTCTGCCTGCGAACGCCGCTCCACCACGCCCCCTTTGCTCCGCCCCCTCCTCCGGGGGGGGGGGGGGGCGGCAGCTTTCTGTCGTCCGCCTCGGGCGGCGAAAAAGGCAGGTTCACCCCTGCCTGTGGCAGCTGCTACCCAGTAGTTACGCCACTGGTGCTGGCTATGATGTATGAGGAACTTCATGATGATCAATTTAAAATTAAAGAAATGAATCCCCTGCTTAACCTAGCTTAAAGGGATCCTATCATTTAAACCCTTTTTTTTTTCTAGCTGACACGTCGGAATAGCCTTAAGAAAGGCTATTTGTCTCCTACCTTTATCAGTCGCCTCTGGCCCTCCGTTGGGTACAAATACCGGTTTTTACTGGTATGCAAATGAGTTCTTTTGCAGCACTGGGGGCATCCCCAATGCTGCCAGAGAACTCTCTCCAGCGACGCCTCCATCTTCTGCAGCAACCACCTCTTCTGCATCTTCTTCCGGCTGGGGTCACACTCCGGCGCCTGCGCAGTCGGCTCTGCCATCAGGATGCAGGCAAGAGCCGAGTACACAGACCGGCTAGCGCCCATTTTTTTGGAGGCCGCTATGTGTGCATGCATAGTACGCTCCTGTAGTGCTATGGAGAACAGGAGCGAACTGCGCATGCGCACGTTAGCGTCCTCCAAAAAAATGGCCACCGGCCGGCCTGTGCATTTGACTTTGCCTGGGTCCTGATGGCAGAGCCGACTGCGCAGGCGCTGGAGTGTGACCCCAGCCGGAAGAAGACCACAGAAGAGGTGGTTGCTGAGCGCTGGTGCCCGCGAGTTTGTTTGTTCTCCCCGTGTTTGCATGGATTTCCATCCCATACTCCAAAAAAGACATTCTGCTAGGGAAAAAAATGTACATTGCGAGTCCTATGTGGGGCTCACAATCTACATTAAAAAAAAAATTAAAAAAAAAGAGCCAAGTCCCTGCCTCCCTATGGCTGACATATACACTGTCTCCCTTGTCTTCCGGAGGCGCGTCTGTGAGGAGGCGGAGTCTAAGATCGGACCACAATGGGGACTGCTGTGGTCTGATCTTAGACTCCGCCTCCTCACAGACGAGTCTCTGGCAGAACCAGCGTTGATTGGCCGAATGCTGTACACTGGCCAATCAATGCTGGTCAATGCATTCCTATGAGAAAAAGTCAGCTCCCTTGTAACAGCAAGCTGCCGGCTCTCCTGACTAGTAAGGACGAGCCTGCTGCAGAACCAGCGTTGATTTGCCGAATGTATAGCATTCGGCCAATCAACGCTGGTTCTGAATCAAATATTTACTGCGAATAGCTAGTAGTATTCGATCAAGTACGAATATTTCGAATACCGTAGTATTCGATCAAGTACGAATTTTTTTGAATACCGTAGTATTCGATCGAATACCTACTTGATCGAATACTACTCGCTCATCTCTAGTCATGTCATCATGTGTATCTCAGTTTGGATTTCAGTGAAAAACCTGCGATCAGTTGTTATGGATACCTGGAGTAAAGCTGTGTGCATGTGACCTTGTGTAACAGTGTCATCTTCAGCGCCCTGCCCCTTTAAAGCTGACCTACAGCAGTGAAGAAAAATGGTTCAGGGTGACAAGATAATATCAGATGAAGAGGATGATGGCAGTGGTAATAGTAAGAAATCCAGCCCAATATCCAAAAAGCCTGCCCTGGGCAGACCTAGAGGAAGTGGGGTGGGGTGGGGTGGGGTGGTGATCGTGGCAGACTTGTTTCCACTGCTGCTGTTGTTAGCAGCAATTACACATGGTTAACTCCCCCCATGTGAGAATTCTATTGTACATTGCCAAATATAAACCCATGGTGATGTGCAAGGTCTGCAAGCAGAAACTTAGCCATGTTCATGCAGGGACAAATATAGGAATGACTTCTCTATGTACACACATGAAAGGCATCACCATATTAGTTGGCAGTGGCACTGGCAGTGTAAGTGAGAAAGACTGTTCTATTCCTTTTCCCAATGATCCTTCTTGTAGGCAAGTCCCATCTACATCTAGTACATTCATCATTATCACCATCACTGATTACATTCCTCCTCCTCTTCCACACCAACATTAGTCATCCATAAAGGAATGTGTGTCCAAGAGAAAGCAATATGCACACAGTTATACGGCAGTTGTGCAACTTAATATGTTCCTGGTCAAGCTGATGGTGATGCAGTCATTGCTGTACCATGTAGTGGATTCCTTATGCGTTTTGGCAACTGATAGCATGTCCTCAATCTGAGCCTATTTCTCAAGCTCACCATTATTTCTCTTGAAAAGCTGTCCCTGTCAATGGAGACATGCACCTTTACCCAGACTAATTTATCCAAAGAAAGGCCAAAGTTCTCCGACACATGGTAATATAACGCCATGTGTCTCCATTGACATGTGGAGCTGCAATTATGGACAAGGGCAATACATAGCAAGGCTACCACTCCACTCTGATTGTACAGGCTCCATTCCAATACCATGCAGGGCCCACCCAGCTTGCCGCTGCATTCAGGGAGAATGTCTCGGCCCGCTCCCAGTCCACCTCACTAAGCCATTGCTCCACTTCCTCTGCTAATGCCACAAGTGTCAGGAGGAGTAAAAACAGTAGCAATATAACTGTCAAGTGTGTCTAAAAACCATGTGCCCGTACCTTAATCTAATAAATAGGTGATTTTAGGAGCATTTTAAATAGTAAATGTGTAAAAGTGAGTGTCAGCGCAGTGTATGGTTAAACTCAGAGTTTGTATCCTGGCTTACCATTTGTTTTTCCATAGACATACTTTCTATGGAAACTTGCATAACTTTGGCTGTGCTTACCTTAGAGAGCTAGAAATTGGATCGCATTTGCATCCCTTGCAACCGCAATCGTTGCATCATTGCCAGTTATACAATGCCGAATATTCGTCACTGGTAAAATAAGGAGAAGACGGGATGGTCATCGAAAAGAAAAATATAGCTTTCTGACAACAAACACATTTTTGTGGGATTAGATCACAGTGGTACCTTATCTGATGGGTTTATGGAAATATTCCCTTCAACATACAGGATACACTTTTTCATAAAGTATTGTGAACTTGCTACCTGTAATGCAAACATATACAGTACCACATTAGGAGCCATAACTTATTATGGCAAACTTATGCAGGCTCCCCCATAAATACATCTGCTCATTAGCGCCATTTATCTCTGGTATCCACTATAAGGTGCTTATTTATTTATTTACTATTGATTAGACTTCTGCATATGATATAACAGATTTGGGGTAAAATGCTAAGACTGTTAGGACAGTATGTTTCTTCTGATCCACCTCCAAGCAGCAGGAACATTGCCTTTTCAAAGGCATCCTATATCCCTGACAGAAAAATGTCAACAACAATCTCTTTCAACTGCCAATGTTGCACCATGATCGCGCCTAGGGAGCATGTGTGACAAGATACATGCATGTTCAACTATCTCCTTGCCTATTCAATTGCAGCTGTATCTCAAGTGTCACGACAGTGTGCTTAAGGGAACCACCTCCGACCAAACCATAAATCCGACCCAATATCGTTCCCTCCAGCATGTACCACCAGCACCACCAGGTCCTGGGAGGATCTGCTGGCCGCTACAACATCTGGTTAAACCTGTATCCAACCCATCACAATGTTAAATTGCAAACATCTTAGAACTAAATGTCTCAAAAGAGCCAGTACTGACAGAGAACTGGAAGACAAATGGTTAATGGAAGAGACAGCACTCTCATTGTTGCTCCAGAATAGGATTAGTTTGTTCACCTTGGTGGTGCACCATAATTCGATGACCGCCACCATGGAGAAACAATTCTAGTAGGGTCAAATTCTTAGTGATTTCCAGTGCAACCATGGCCAGTTGTCTCCAAAAATGGCACCATAATCCACTGAAAAGTGAAAAGCTGGAGGTCTGAAATTACTTAACTAAGAATTCAGGAAGCAAGAAATGCCAGTATAGTCCAGCAAAAAAAGATTTCCACACTTGCAAGTATCCTGCAAAACTTTCGTGGCATGGGCATAATGACGAGGCATTTTTACCCCAGACATCAACATTGCCAATCGCCTGCAAAAAACTGTACCCATAGGAAAAATCCAAAAAGCTGAGGTCAACTGCTCCAACAGCGATTGCAGCCAAGACAATGGAACCTTTCCGACTGTCAAACATATGTCAATATCACACTTTAAACAAGACACAGCTCTAAATCAATAAGGATGTCCAGAAATGAAAGACGTGTTAACCCTTTCCCGACATCCGCCATACTAGTACGGCGCATGCTGGGTGTGTAACTATGGCAGCCGCCCAGGAGCCGGGCGTCTGCCATAGCCGCTGGGTGTCTACTGCTTTACACAGTAGACAACCGGCGCTAATGTCTCCAATCGGTCCCCATTACTATGACAGCCGGGAGCCTTGTGAAGGTTCCCCGGCTTGTCATTACATTGCTTCTATTGCAGGTTACGCTACATAGCCTGAAATAGAAGTGCCGGTATTTTGCAATGCATTGCAATGCATTGGTGATCAGACCCCCTGGGGTTCAAGACGAGGTCTCTCATCCTGTTTATCTGGTGGTTCTGTCTGCTCTGGCCTTGCCTGGGGGGGATGGCTGCAGCTCTGGGTTCTCTTGAAGTTGTAGCATACACAGAGGGACTCACGTGGGAACGCCTGATGGGACTGCATGTTCAGGGAAGAGGCTGGGTATAACTCTGGGCTCAATGTAGCGTCTTACATTAGAAGGTTTCCTACGAGACATTGTGGCCTATAGTAGCGGGAGAGAAATGTACATTGGAAGTCACACAGAAACTATGTTGTTGCACAGCAATGTTTAAGTGATATAGATCACCTAACTGCTGCACTATCTCGTTTCTCCTTGGTCTCTACCGCTTCTCCTAACTAACAAAGACTAGGCCCCGTAGCAAACCTTTGACCCCCCCCCCCCCCGACTTAGCATCCCCTTTCCTGACCCCATGTGGTATAACACCCCATTTACACACACTATAATTCTATAATTTCCTACTGGCCTTCAGACAGTATACTATCCCACAGCGTCCCCTGCACACAGTATAATGCCACATAGCGGACCGTACTCACAATATAATGTCTCATAGCTAACCCCCCACCACTAAATAATATCAGCACCCCCACTCAAAATAATGTCCCATTGCGGCCCCTCCACTCAAAAGAATGTCTCGTAGAGGCCCCCCACTCAAAATAATGTCTTGTAGCAGCCCCTCGACTCAAAATAATGTCCCATAGCAGCTCTTCAGTTCAAAATAATGTCCCATAGCGGCCCCTCCATTCAAAATAATGTCTCAATTGCCGCCCCTCCACACAGTATAATGTCCCATAGCACCCCTTCCACACAGTCTGATATTCCATAGTGTCCCCCACACATTATAATGTGTCACAGTGGCCCTATCACACAGCATTATGTCCCATAGTGGCCCCTACACCATTTGTCAGACACTGCAAACATTTGGGGTTTGGTGAAATTTTGGGGGTACACCACCTACAAGCTATTATTATACTCTGGAGTCTTTTCAAACCCCATGATATAATGATCGGTGGCCCAGGAGAGATGACAAGTATAAAAAAAAATACAGCTTTAGTTACCCTCAACTAGGCCCGGGAACTCTGCAACGACGACACAGATGTGGCGTAAGCCAGCATGGCAGCCTAACCCATGTGACGTCACTTCAAAGGCCCGAAGATAATAGGGAGGGACATCAGCACATTGGAGAGGTAAGTTGCTGTATTTCTTTATGTTCACTCTCCCTAGGCCTCCGATCATTATACTCGGGGGTCTAGCCTGCTCTTTATAAAGATGCTAAATCCTAGTGGGCTAAAGGACCAGGTCCCTCTGCCCCCTAAAGATAGCTAGTTTTGAGCAGAAGGACCTGGTCCCTTAGCCCACTAGGCTTTAGCCTGCTTTATATAGAACAGGCTAAATCCAAGTGGGCTGAGGGACTAGGTCCTTCAGCTCACTAGGATTTAGCATCCATATAGAAAGGAGGCTAAATCCTAGTGGACTGGGGGACCTGTTCCTTCTGCTCAAAACTAGCTATCTTTAGGGGGCAGAGGGACCTGGTTCTTCTGCTCAAAACTAGCTAACTCTAGTGGGCAGAGGTACCTGGTCCTTTAGCCCACTAAGATTTAGCATTCTTATATAAAGCAGGCTAAATCCTAGTGGGCTAAGGGACATGGTCCTTCTACTCAAAACTAGCTATCTCTAGTGGGCAATGTGACCTAGTTCTTTAGCCCACTAGGATTTAGCATTCTTATATAGAACCAGCTAAATTCTAGTGGGCTGAGGAACCTGGTTCTTCTACTCAAAACTCGCTATATGTAGTTTGCAGAGGGACCTGGTCCTTTAGCCCACTAGGATTTAGCATCCTTATATAGAGCCGGCTAAATTCTAGTGGGCTGAGGGACCTGGTCCTTCTGCTCAAAACTAGCTATCTCTAGTGGGCAGAGGGGCCTGGTCCTTTAGCCCACTAGAATTTAGCATCCTTATATAGAGCAGGCACAATCCTAGTGGGTCAAGGGACCTGGTCCTTCTCCTCAAAACTATCTATATCTAGCAGGCAGAGGTACCTTGTCCTTTAGCCCACTAGGATTTAGCATCCTTATATAGAGCCGGCTAAATCCTATTGGGCTAAGGGACCTGGTCCTTCTGCTCAAAACTATCTATATCTAGCGGGCAGAGGTACCTGGTCCTTTAGCCCACTAGGATTTAGCATTCTTATATAGAGCCGGCTAAATTCTAGTGGGCTGAGGGATCTGATTCTTCTACTCAAAACTAGCTATATGTAGTTTGCAGAGGGACCTGGTCCTTTAGCCCACTAGGATTTAGTATTCTTATATAGAGCTGGCTAAATCCTAGTGGGCTAAGGGACCTGGTCCTTCTACTCAAAACTAGCTATGTCTAGTGGGCTGAGGAACCTCGTCCTTTAGCCCACTAGGATTCAGCATCCTTATATAGAGCCGGCTAAATCCTAGTGTGCTAAGGGACCTGGTCCTTCTGCTCAAAACTAGCTATTTCTAGTGGGCAGACGGACCCGGTCCTTTAGCCAGCTAGGATTTTGCATTCTTTTAAAGAGCCGGCTAAATTCTAGTGGGCTGATGGACCTGGTCCTTCTGCTCAAAACAGCTATGTCTAGTGGGCAGAGGGACCTGGTCCTTTATCCCACTAGGATTTTTCATCCTTATATAGAGCAGGCTAAATCCTAGTGGGCTAAGGAACCTGGTTCTTCTACTCAAAACTAGCTATCTCTAGTGGGCTGAGGGACCTGGTCCTTTAGCCCACTAGGGTTTAGCATTCTTATATAGAGCTGGATAAATTCTAGTGCGCTGAGGTTCCTGGTCCTTCTGCTCAAAGCTAGCTATGTCTAGTGGGCAGAGGGACCTGGCCCTTTAGCCCACTAGGATTTAGCATTCTTTTCAAATGGGCCAACCACCAGGCCATGGAATATACCAACACAACCAACCGACCCAAAATCAAGACACTGCTCACAAACTTCCATACAAACACCTATCAGCCAGACCAACAGGGAGTCACCAGAGCTGTGAAGGATCTCAAATTCATCCTACAGACCACAGCAGAACTAGCATGCCTGAAACGAACCAAACCCATAAGATAAACCAATAAACAGTCCCACAAATGGTTTGACAGCGACTGCAGAGCATTACACCATTCCCTAAGAACAGCCTCCAACCAAAAACACAGAGACCCCAACAAGAAGGAGGTGATGGAAGTCTACGACAATCTGCGCAAGCGATACAAAGGCACCCTCAGAGAGAAGAAACAGAGGTACCTCTCCCACATAATAGAGCAACTAGAGGACTTCCTCCAGGACAGCTGTTTCTGGGAGACCTGGCACCACATGGGCACAAAGCCCAAGAAAAACTCCCTCCACATCCAAAATGGCAACATCTGGCACAACTACTTCAGAGGTCTCTACAAAAACATCCCTGAAGAAGATCTAACCTAACAGATAATCACGAAATTGAGGGATATAGAGAAAGTCATCAAGGCCTTCCAGAACCCTCTGGACTCACCAATCACCATAAAAGACATACAAAAAAGAATCGCCCTGATGAAAAGCAGAAAGGCCAGCGCCCCTGACGGCATCCTACCAGAGATGATCAAACACAGCCCTCCAGCAATACAAGCGACACTGGCAAAGCTTTTCACCTTCATCCTCAACGCAGGACACTTCCCCCAAGACTGGAACAAAGGCCTCATAACCCCCATCTACAAGAATGGAGACCAATACGACCCCAACAACTACAGAGGGATCTGTGTCAGTTAGCCCACTAGGATTTAGCATCCTTATATAGAGCTGGCTAAATCCTAGTGGGCTAAGGGACCTGGTCCTTCTACTCAAAACTAGCTATCTCTAGTGGGCTGAGGGACCTGGTCTTTTAGCCCACTAGGATTTAGCATTCTCAAATAGAGCTGGCTAAATTCTAGTGGGCTGAGGGACAGGGTCCTTCTGCTGAAAACTAGTACAGTGCATGCCATGTACAATACGCCCTGTAGAACACGTTGTCCTGGTTCATGTTGGTGACCGAGTCTGGCCAGCTCTGTAATTCAGCCTTGCAGGCCTCTTGCACTTGTCAGGGCCTGCTTCAGGTTTCTGTGGACCCTTGGGCAATAAGAGACCTGGTGGGCCCCTTTATGGAACAGCTTATATTGTGGTAGGGCATTCCTCATAAATCCACAGCACCTACTGGAATTGCCATATAATGGTTCCCCTACCATGTCCTCAAGCAGTGTATTGGTGCCCCTACCATGTCTCCAAGCAGTAGAATGGTCCTCCTACCATGTCCCCAAGCAGGATAATGGTGCCTCTACCATGTCCCCAAGTAGTATAATGAAGACAAAAATAGAAAACAGCACCGAGCTGCATATGGTGAGGTACCGTATGGTAAATTTCAATTAATAGTATGAGAGCTTCTCACCTTGCAAGGTTGTATAGCACAACCATAAGTTAGGTTTTTGAACCACTTGAGAAGGGAGGATTCTGCCCCAGGTAACGAGACTGCAGGATCCGTACCACCTTTAGTGTCAATCAATATGGAAGGACCAGATTTCGAAAAGGATCACCGCGCTCATCCAACAGTCATACAATATTCTTTATTTTCATTTAGAAGAACACACTATGCGCTTCGAGCACAACGCTCTTTTTCAAGTGTATAAGCTGGCCTGGATGGCTCCAAACATGATGTTTGGAGCCATCCAGGCCAGCTTATACACTTGAAAAAGAGCGTTGTGCTCGAAAAGTGTAGTGTGTTCTTCTAAATGAAAATAAAGAATATTGTATGACTGTTGGCTGAGCGCGTTGATCCTTTTCGAAATCGGGTCCTTCCAAGTAGTATAATGGTCCCACTACCATGTCCCCAAGCAGTATAATGGTCCCACTACCATATCCCAATGAAGTTTAATGGTCCCACTACCATGTCCCCATGAAGTTTAATGGTCCCCCTCTCATGTCCCCAAGCAGTATAATGGCCCCGCTACCATGTCCCCAAGCAGTACGATGGTACCCCCACCATGTCCACAAGCAGTATAATGGTCCTCCTACCATGTCCTCAAGCAGTATAATGGTGCCCCTACCGTGTCCCCAAGCATTATAATGGTCCCCCTACCATGTCCCCAAGCAGTATAATGGTCCCTCTACCATGTACCCAAGCAGTATAATGGGCCCTCTACCATGTCCCCAAGCAGTATAATGGTTCCCCTACCATGTCCTCAAGCAGTATAATGGTCCCCCTACCATGTCCCAAAGCAGTATAATGGTGCCCCTACCATGTCCTCAAGCAGTATAATGATCCCGCTACCATGTCCCAAATAAGTATAATGGTCCCCTTACAATGTCCTCAAGCAGTATAATGGTCCCCCTACCATGTCCCCAAGCAGATTAATGGTCCCTCTACCATGTCCCCAAGCAGTATAATGGTCCACCTACCATGTCCCTAAGCAGTAAAATGGTCCCACTACCATGTCCCAAAGCATCATAATGGTCCCCCTACCATGTTTCCAAGCAGTATAATGGTCCCCCTAAGCAGTATCATGGTCCCAATACCATGTCCCCAAGCAGTTTAATGGTCCCCCTACCATGTCCCCAAGCAGTATAATGGTCCCACTACTATGTCCCCAAGCAGTAGAATGGTCCCTACCATGTCCCCAAGCAGTATAATGGTCCCAATACTATGTCCCCAAGCAGTATAATGGTCCCACTACCATGTCCCCAAGCAGTTTAATGGTCCCACTGCCATGTCCGCAAGCAGTATAATGGTCCTCCTACCATGTCCCCAAGCAGTATAATGGTCCCACTACTATGTCCCCAAGCAGTATAATGGTCCCCCTACCGTGTCCCCAAGCAGTATAAAGGTCCCACTACCATGTCCCAAAGCAGTTTAATGGTCCCATTACCATGTCCCTAAGAAGTTTAATGGTCCCACTACCATGTCCTCAAGCAGTATAATGGTGCCCCTACCATGTCCCCAAGCAGTATAATGGTCCCCCTACCAGGTCCCCAAGCATTATAATGGTGCCCCTACCAGGTCCCCAAGCAGTATAATGGTCCACCTACCATGTCCCCAAGCAGTATATTGGTCCCCCTACCATGTCTCAAAATAGTTAATGGACCCCCTACCATGACCCCAAGCAGTTTAATGGTCCCTCTACCATATCCCCAAGTAGTAAAATGTTCCCCTTACCATGCCCCAAAGCAGTATAATGGTCCCCCTGCCATGTCCCCAAACAGCTTAATGGTCCCTTTACCATGTCCCCAAGCAGTACAATGGCCCCACTACCATATTCCAAAGCAGTATAATGGTCCCCCTACCAAGTCCCCAAGCAGTTTAATGGTCCCTCTACCATGTACACAAGCAGTATAATGGTCCCCCTACCATGTCCCCAAGCAGTATAATGGCCCCGCTACCATGTCCCCAAGAAGTACGATGGTCCCCCACCATGTCCCCAAGCAGTAAAATGGTCCTCCTACCATGTCCTCAAGCAGTATAATGGTGCCCCTACCGTGTCCACAAGCATTATAATGGTCCCCCTACCATGTCCTCAAGCAGTATAATGGTCCCCCTACCATGTCCCAAAGCAGTATAATGGTGCCCCTACCATGTCCCCAAGCAGTATAATGGTCACCCTACCATGTCCCCAAGCAGTATAATGATCCCGCTACCATGTCCCAAAGAAGTATAATGGTCCCCTTATAATGTCCTCAAGCAGTATAATGATCCCCCTACCATGTCCCCAAGCAGATTAATGGTCTCTCTACCATGTCCCCAAGCAGTATAATGGTCCACCTACCATGTCCCTAAGCAGGATAATGGTCCCAATACCATGTCCCAAAGCATCATAATGGTCCCCCTACCATGTTTTCAAGCAGTATAATGGTCCCCCTACCATGTCCCCAAGCAGTATAATGGTCCCACTACCATGTCCCCAAGCAGTTTAATGGTCCCACTGCCATGTCCCCAAGCAGTATAATGGTCCTCCTACCATGTCCCCAAGCAGTATAATGGTCCCACTACTATGTCCCCAAGCAGTATAATGGTCCCCCTACCATGTCCCCAAGCAGTATAATGGTCCCCCTACCATGTCCCCAAGCAGTATATTGGTCCCCCTACCATGTCTCAAAGTAGTTAATGGTCCCCCTACCATGTCCCCAAGCAGTTTAATGGTCCCTCTACCATATCCCCAAGTAGTAAAATGTTCCCCTTACCATGCCCCAAAGCAGTATAATGGTCCCCCTGCCATGTCCCCAAGCAGCTTAATGGTCCCTTTACCATGTCCCCAAGCAGTACAATGGCCCCACTACCATATTCCAAAGCAGTATAATGGTCCCCCTACCATGTCCCCAAGCAGTTTAATGGTCCCTCTACCATGTCCACAAGCAGTATAATGGTCCCCCTACCATGTTCCTAAGCAGTATAATGGTCCCATTAGCATGTCCCAAAGCGGTATAATGGTCCCCCTACCGTGTCCCGGAGCGGTTTATTGGTCCACCTACCATGTCCTCAAGCAGTATAATGGTGCCACTACCATGTCCCCATGCACTATAATGGTCACACTATCATGTCGCCAAGCAGTATAATGGTCCCTCTACCATGTCCCCAAGCAATAGATTGGTCCCCCTACCACGACCCCACGCAGAACTGGTGGGCCCCTTTATGGAACAGCTTATGTTGTGGCAGTGCATTCCTCTTAAAGCCATGGCACCTGCTGGAATTGCCGTATAATGGGGGGGGGGGGGGCTACCATGTCCCTAAGCAGTATAATGGTCCCCCTACCATGTCCTCAAGCAGTATAACGGTCCCACTACTATGTCCCCAGGCAGTATAATGGTCCCTCTACCATGTCCCTAAGCAGTACAATGGTGCCGATACCATGTCCCCAAGCAGTATAATGGTGCCCCTACCATGTCCCCAAGCAGTATAATGGTGCCCCTACCATGTCCCCAAGCAGTATAATGGTTCCCCTACCATGTCCTCAAGCAGTATAATGGTCCCCCTACCATGTCCCAAAGCAGTATAATGGTGCCCCTACCATGTCCCCAAGCAGTATAATGGTCCCTCTACCATGTCCCTAAGCAGTATAATGGTTCCCCTACCATGTCCTCAAGCAGTATAATGGTACCCATACCATGTCCCAAAGCAGTATAATGGTGCCCCTACCATGTCCCCAAGCAGTATAATGGTCCCCCTGCCATGTCCCCAAGCAGCCTAATGGTCCCTTTACCATGTCCCCAAGCAGTATAATGGCCCCACTACCATATTCCAAAGCAGTATAATGGTCCCCCTACCATGTCCCCAAGCAGTTTAATGGTCCCTCTACCATGTCCACAAGCAGTATAATGGTCCCCCTACCATGTTCCTAAGCAGTATAATGGTCCCATTAGCATGTCCCAAAGCGGTATAATGGTCCCCCTACCGTGTCCCGGAGCGGTTTATTGGTCCACCTACTATGTCCTCAAGCAGTATAATGGTGCCACTTCCATGTCCCCAAGCAATAGATTGGTCCCCCTACCACGTCCCCACGCAGAACTGGTGGGCCCCTTTATGGAACAGCTTATGTTGTGGCAGTGCATTCCTCTTAAAGCCATGGCACCTGCTGGAATTGCCGTATAATGGGGGGGGGGGGGCTACCATGTCCCTAAGCAGTATAATGGTCCCCCTACCATGTCCTCAAGCAGTATAACGGTCCCACTATGTCCGCAGGCAGTATAATGGTCCCTCTACCATGTCCCTAAGCAGTACAATGGTGCCGATACCATGTCCCCAAGCAGTATAACGGTGCCCCTACCATGTCCCCAAGCAGTATAATGGTTCCCCTACCATGTCCTCAAGCAGTATAATGGTCCCCCTACCATGTCCCAAAGCAGTATAATGGTGCCCCTACCATGTCCCCAAGCAGTATAATGGTGCCCCTACCATGTCCCCAAGCAGTATAATGGTTCCCCTACCATGTCCTCAAGCAGTATAATGGTCCCCCTACCATGTCCCAAAGCAGTATAATGGTGCCCCTACCATGTCCCCAAGCAGTATAATGGTCCCTCTACCATGTCCCTAAGCAGTATAATGGTTCCCCTACCATGTCCTCAAGCAGTATAATGGTACCCCTACCATGTCCCAAAGCAGTATAATGGTGCCCCTACCATGTCCCCAAGCAGTATAATGGTCCCCCTGCCATGTCCCCAAGCAGCCTAATGGTCCCTTTACCATGTCCCCAAGCAGTATAATGGCCCCACTACCATATTCCAAAGCAGTATAATGGTCCCCCTACCATGTCCCCAAGCAGTTTAATGGTCCCTCTACCATGTCTACAAGCAGTATAATGGTCCCCCTACCATGTTCCTAAGCAGTATAATGGTCCCATTAGCATGTCCCAAAGCGGTATAATGGTCCCCCTACCGTGTCCCGGAGCGGTTTATTGGTCCACCTACCATGTCCTCAAGCAGTATAATGGTGCCACTTCCATGTCCCCAAGCAATAGATTGGTCCCCCTACCACGTCCCCACGCAGAACTGGTGGGCCCCTTTATGGAACAGCTTATGTTGTGGCAGTGCATTCCTCTTAAAGCCATGGCACCTGCTGGAATTGCCGTATAATGGGTGGTGGGGGGGGGGGGGGGCTACCATGTCCCTAAGCAGTATAATGGTCCCCCTACCATGTCCTCAAGCAGTATAACGGTCCCACTATGTCCGCAGGCAGTATAATGGTCCCTCTACCATGTCCCTAAGCAGTACAATGGTGCCGATACCATGTCCCCAAGCAGTATAATGGTGCCCCTACCATGTCCCCAAGCAGTATAATGGTTCCCCTACCATGTCCTCAAGCAGTATAATGGTCCCCCTACCATGTCCCAAAGCAGTATAATGGTTCCCCTACCATGTCCTCAAGCAGTATAATGGTCCCCCTACCATGTCCCCAAGCAGTATAATAGTCCCACTACCATGTCCCCAAGCAGTTTAATGGACCAACTGCCATGTCACCAAGCAGTATAATGGTCCTCCTACCATGTCCCCAAGCAGTATATTGGTCCCTCTACCATGTCCCCAAGCAGTATAATGGTCCCTCTACCATGTCCCCAAGCAGTATAATGGTCCCTCTACCATGTCCCCAAGCAGTATAATGGTTCCCCTACCATGTCCTCAAGCAGTATAATGGTCCCCCTACCATGTCCCAAAGCAGTATAATGGTGCCCCTACCATGTCCCCAAGCAGTATAATGGTTCCCCTACCATGTCCTCAAGCAGTATAATGGTCCCCCTACCATGTCCCAAAGCAGTATAATGGTGCCCCTACCATGTCCCCAAGCAGTATAATGGTCCCTCTACCATGTCCCTAAGCAGTATAATGGTTCCCCTACCATGTCCTCAAGCAATATAATGGTCCCCCTACCATGTCCCAAAGCAGTATAATGGTGCACCTACCATGTCCCCAAGCAGTAAAATGGTCCACCTACCATGTCCCTAAGCAGTATATTGGTCCCACTACCATGTCCCAAAGAATCATAATGTTCCCCCTATCATGTATCCAAGCAGTTTAATGGTCCCCCTACCATGTCCCCAAGCAGTATAATAGTCCCACTACCATGTCCCCAAGCAGTTTAATGGACCAACTGCCATGTCACCAAGCAGTATAATGGTCCTCCTACCATGTCCCCAAGCAGTATATTGGTCCCTCTACCATGTCCCCAAGCAGTATAATGGTCCCTCTACCATGTCCCCAAGCAGTATAATGGTCCCTCTACCATGTCCCCAAGCAGTATAATGGTTCCCCTACCATGTCCTCAAGCAGTATAATGGTCCCCCTACCATGTCCCAAAGCAGTATAATGGTGCCCCTACCATGTCCCCAAGCAGTATAATGGTCACCCTTCCATGTCCTCAAGCAGTATAATGATCCCGATACCATGTCCCAAAGAAGTATAATGGTCCCCTTACAATCTCCCCAAGCAGTATAATGGTCCCCCTACCATGTCCCCAAGCAGATTAATGGTCCCTCTACCATATCCCCAAGCAGTATAATGGTCCACCTACCATATCCCTAAGCAGTGTAATGGTCCCCCTACCATGTCCCTAAGCAGTATCATGGTCCCACTACCATGTCCCCAAGCAGTTTAATGGTCCCCCTACCATGTCCCCAAGCAGTATATTGGTCCCACTACCATGTCCCAAAGCATCATAATGATCCCCCTACCATGTTTGCAAGCAGTATAATGGTCCACCTACCATATCCCTAAGCAGTATACTGGTCCCCCTACCATGTCCCTAAGCAGTATCATGGTCCCACTACCATGTCCCCAAGCAGTTTAATGGTCCCCCTACCATGTCCCCAAGCAGTATATTGGTCCCTCTACTATGTCCCCAAGCAGTAAAATGGTCCCTATCATGTCCCCAATCAGAATAATGGTCCCACTACCATGTCCCCAAGCAGTTTAATGGTCCCACTGCCATGTCCCCAAGCAGTTTAATGGTCCCACTGCCATGTCCCCAAGCAGTATAATGGTCCTCCTACCATGTCCCCAAGCAGTATAACGGTCCCACTACCATGTCCCTAAGCAGTTTAATGGTTCCATTACCATGTCCCTAAGAAGTTTAATGGTTCCACTACCGTGTCCCCAAGCAGTATAATGGTCCCCCTACCATGTCCCCAAGCATTATAACGGTGCCCCTACCAGGTCCCCAAGCAGTATAATGGACCCCCTACCATGTCCCCAAGCAGTATATTGGTCCCCCTACCATGTCTCAAAGTAGTTAATGGTCCCCCTACCATGTCCCCAAGCAGTTTAATGGTCCCTCTACCATATCCCCAAGTAGTAAAATGTTCCCCTTACCATGCCCCAAAGCAGTATAATGGTCCCCCTGCCATGTCCCCAAGCAGCTTAATGGTCCCTTTACCATGTCCCCAAGCAGTACAATGGTCCCACTACCATATTCCAAAGCAGTATAATGGTCCCCCTACCATGTCCCCAAGCAGTTTAATGGTCCCTCTACCATGTCCACAAGCAGTATAATGGCCCCCATACCATCTTCCTAAGCAGTATAATGGTCCCCCTACCATGTCCCCGAGCAGTATATTGGTGCCCCTACCATGTCCCCATGCACTATAATGGTCACACTACCATGTCGCCAAGCAGTATAATGGTCCCTCTACCATGTCCCCAAGCAATAGATTGGTCCCCCTACCATGTCGCCACGCGGACCTGGTGGGCCCCTTTATGATACAGCTTATATTGTGGCAGTGCATTCCTAATGCCACGGCACCTGCTGGAATTGCCGTAAATTAGCCCCCTTACCATGACCCTAAGCAGAATAATGGTCCTTCTACCATGTCCCCAGGCAGTATAATGGTCCCCCTACCATGTCCCCAAGCAGTTTAATGGTCCCTCTACCATGTCCACAAGCAGTATAATGGTCCCCCTACCATCTTCCTAAGCAGTATAATGGTCCCCCTACCATGTCCCCGAGCAGTATATTGGTGCCCCTATCATGTCCCCATGCACTATAATGGTCACACTACCATGTCGCCAAGCAGTATAATGGTCCCTCTACCATGTCCCCAAGCAATAGATTGGTCCCCCTACCATGTCGCCACGCAGACTTGGTGGGCCCCTTTGTGGAACAGCTTATATTGTGGCAGTGCATTCCTCTTAAAGCCACGGCACCTGCTGGAATTGCCGTAAATTAGCCCCCCTACATAGTCCCTAAGCAGAAAAATGGTCTCCCTACCATGTCACCAAGCAGTATAATGGTCACACTACCATGTCCCCAAGCAGTATAATGGTGCCCCTACCATGTCCCCAAGCAGTATAATGGTGCCCCTAACATGTCCCCAAGCAGTATAATGGTCCCTCTGCCATGTCCCCAAGCAGTATAATGGTGCCCCTACCATGACCCCAAGCAGTATATTGGTTCCTCTACCATGTCTCTAAGCAGTATAATGGTCCCTCTACCATGTCCCCAGGCAGTATATTGGTTCCTCTACCATGTCTCTAAGCAGTATAATGGTGCCCCTACCATGTGGCAAAGCAGTATAATGGTCACACTACCATGTCCCCAAGCAGTATAATGGTGCCCCTACCATGTCCCCAAGCAGTATAATGGTGCCCCTACCATGTCCCCAAGCAGTATAATGGTCCCCCTACCATGTCCCAAAGCAGTATAATGGTGCCCCTACCATGTCCCCAAGCAGTATAATGGTCCCTCTACCATGTCCCCAAGCAGTATAATGGTTCTCCTACCATGTCCTCAAGCAGTATAATGGTCCCCCTACCATGTCCCAAAGCAGTATAATGGTCACCCTACCATGTCCCCAAGCAGTATGATGATCCCGCTACCATGTCCCAAAGAAGTATAATGGTCCCCTTACAATGTCCCCAAGCAGTATAATGGTCCCCCTACCATGTCCCCAAGCAGATTAGTGGTCACTCTACCATGTCCCCAAGCAGTATAATGGTCCACCTACCATGTCCCTAAGCAGTATATTGGTCTCACTACCATGTCCCAAAGAATCATAATGGTCCCCCTACCATGTATCCAAGCAGTATAATGGTCCCTCTACCATGTCCCTAAGCAGTATCATGGTCCCACTACCATGTCCCCAAGCAGTTTAATGGTCCCACTACCATGTCCCCAAGCAGTTTAATGGTCCCCCTACCATATTCCTCTTTACAATGTAGCACGTCTGTGATGTCTTTGTATATTTTGTATATTTTGTATATTAATATCTTAGCCACTAGAAATTACTGTACAGTTTCACAAATAATGCAATGGTGTATTGCTCACTTTGTTCCACTATTTTATTTTACCTTTGTAGAGTCTGATGAAGGCCAAACAGGCCGAAAACGTTTAGTATTTCACGAAGCATTACTGAATTCTTTGAAAATAAATAAGCATTCAAACTAAAGAATTATTGTTTCGTGGTGGGATCTTTTTCATTATATGACAAGGATTGGGACCCTATCTCACCATCCACCCAGCTAAATTCATCGCACTACTCCACATATAAGCAGAATCTTGGTCCCACTACCATGTCCCCAAGCAGTTTAGTGGTCCCACTACCATGTCCCCAAGCAGTTTAATGGTCCCCCTACCATGTAACCAAGCAGTAAAATGGTCCCACTACTATGTCCCCAAGCAGTTTAATGATCCTACTGCCATGTCCCCAAGCAGTATAATGGTCCCTCTACCATGACCCAAGCAGTATAATGGTCCCTCTACCATGTCCCCAAGCAATATAACGGTTCCCCTACCATGTCCTCATGCAGTATAATGGTCCCCCTACTATGTCCCAAAGCAGAATAATGGTGCCCCTACCATGTCCCCAAGCAGTTTAATGGTCACCATACCATGTCCCCAAGCAGTATAATGATCCCGCCACTATGTCCCAAAGAAGTATAATGGTCCCCTTACAATGTCATAAAGCAATATAATGGTCCCCCTACCATGTCCCGAAGCAGATTAATGGTCCCTCTACCATGTCCCCAAACAGTATAATGGTCTACCTACCATGTCCCTAAGCAGTATAATGATCCCACTACCATGTCCCAAAGCATCATAATGGTCCCCCTACCATGTTATTAAGCAATATAATGGTCCCCCTACCATGTCCCTAAGCAGTATCATGGTCCCACTACCATGTCTCCAAGAAGTTTAATGGTCCCCCTACCATGTCCGCAAGCAGAATAATGGTCCCACTACTATGTCCTTAAGCAGTAGAATGGTCCCACTACTATGTTCCCAAGCAGTAAAATGGTCCCACTACTATGTCCCTAAGCAGTTTAATGGTCCCACTGCCATGTCCCCAAGCAGTAAAATGGTCGTCCTACCGTGTCCCCAAGCAGTATAATGGTCCCACTACTATGTCCCCAAGCAGTATAATGGTCCCCCTATCATGTCCCCAAGCAGTATAATGGTCCCACTACCATGTCCCCAAGCAGTTTAATGGTCCCATTACCATGTCCCTAAGAAGTTTAATGGTCCTACTACCATGTCCTCAAGCAGTATAATGGTGCCCCTACCGTGTCCCCAAGCATTATAATGGTCCCCCTACCATGTCCCCAAGCATTATAATGGTGCCCCTACCAGGTCCCCAAGCAGTATAATGGTCCCCCTACCATGTCCCCAAGCAGTATAATGGTCCCCCTATCATGTCCCCAAGCAGTATAATGGTCCCACTACCATGTCCCCAAGCAGTTTAATGGTCCCATTACCATGTCCCCAAGTAGTAAAATGTTCCCCTTACCATGCCCCAAAGCAGTATAATGGTCCCACTACCATATTCCAAAGCAGTATAATGGTCCCCCTACCATGTCCCCAAGCATTATAATGGTGCCCCTTTCAGGTCCCCAAGCAGTATAATGGTCCTCCTACCATGTCCCCAAGCAGTATATTAGTCCTCCTATCATGTCTCAAAGTAGTTAATGGTCCCCCTACCATGTCCCCAAGCAGTTTAATGGTCCCTCTACCATATCCCCAAGTAGTAAAATGTTCCCCTTACCATGCCCCAAAGCAGTATAATGGTCCCACTACCATATTCCAAAGCAGTATAATGGTCCCACTATTATGTCCCCAAGCAGTTTAATGGTCCCTCTACCATGTCCACAAGCAGTATAATGGTCCCTCTACCATGTTCCTAAGCAGTATAATGGTCCCATTACCATGTCCCAAAGCGGTATAATGGTCCCCCTACCATGTCCCCGAGCAGTTTATTGGTCCCCCTACCATGTCCTCAAGCAGTATATTGGTGCCCCTACCATGTCACCATGCACTATAATGGTCACACTACCATGTCGCCAAGCAGTATAATGGTCCCTCCACCATGTCCCCAGGCAATAGATTGGTTCCCCTACCATGTCCCCACACAGATCTGGTGGGCCCCTTTATGGAACAGCTTATATTGTGGCAGTGTATTCCTCTTAAAGCCACGGCACCTGCTGGAATTGCCGTATAATAGCCCCCCTACCATGTCCCTAAGCAGAATAATGGTCCCCCTACCATGTCCTCAAGCAGTATAATGGTCCCACTACCATACCCCCAGGCAGTATAATGATTCCTCTACCATGTCCCTAAGCAGTATAATGGTGCCCCTACCAT
Source organism: Leptodactylus fuscus (assembly GCF_031893055.1). Classification (NCBI taxonomy): domain Eukaryota; kingdom Metazoa; phylum Chordata; class Amphibia; order Anura; family Leptodactylidae; genus Leptodactylus; species Leptodactylus fuscus. Next base: position 82,743,137 of record NC_134267.1, read on the forward strand.
GTCGCCAAGCAGTATAATGGTCACACTACCATGTCCCCAAGCAATATAATGGTCCCTATACCATGTGCCTAAGCAGTATAATGGTGCCCCTACCATGTTGCAAAGCAGTATAATGGTCACACTACCATGTCCCCAAGAAGTATAACGGTCCCACTACCATGTCCCCAAGCAGTATAATGGTCCCTCTACCATGTCCCCAAGCAGTATAATGGTTCCCCTAACATGTCCCCAAGCAGTATGATGGTCCCCCTACCATGTCCCAAAGCAGTATAATGGTGCCCCTACCATGTCCCCAAGCAGTATATTGGTCACCCTACCATGTCCCCAAGCAGTATAATGATCCCGCTACCATGTCCCAAAGAAGTATAATGGTCCCTTTACAATGTCCCCAAGCAGTATAATGGTCCCCCTACCATGTCCCCAAGCAGATTAATCGTCCCTCTACCATGTCCCCAAGCAGTATAATGGTCTCACTACCATGTCCCTAAGCAGTATAATGGTCCCACTACCATGTTTAAAAGCATCATAATGGTCCTTCTACCATGTTTCCAAGCAGTATAATGGTCCCCCTACCATGTCCCTAAGCAGTATCATGGTCCCAATACCATGTCCCCAAGCAGTTTAATGGTTCCACTACCATGTCCCCAAGCAGTTTAATGGTCCCACTACCATGTCCCCAAGCAGTTTAATGGTCCCCCTACCATGTCCCCAAGCAGTAAAATGCTCCCATGACCATGTCCCCAAGCAGTTTACTGGTCCCATTGCCATGTCCCAAAGCAGTATAATGGTCCTCCTACCATGTCCTCAAGCAGTATAATGGTCCCCCTACCATGTCCCAAAGCAGTATAATGGTGCCCCTACCATGTCCCCAAGCAGTATAATGGTCACCCTACCATGTCCCCAAGCAGATTAATGGTCCCTCTACCATGTCCCCAAGCAGTATAATGGTCCACCTACCATGTCCCTAAGCAGTATAATGGTCCCACTGTCATGTCCCAAAGCATCATAATGGTCCCCCTACCATGTTTCGAAGCAATATAATGGTCCCCCTACCATGTCCCTTAGCAGTATCATGGTCATACTACCATGTACCCAAGCAGTTTAATGGTCCCCCTACCATGTCCCCAAGCAGTATAATGGTCCCACTACTATGTCCCCAAGCAGTAGAATGGTCCCACTACTATGTCCCTAAGCAGTTTAATGGTCCCACTGCCATGTCCCCAAGCAGTAAAAGGGTCCTCCTACCATGTCCCAAAGCAGTATAATGGTCCCAATACTATGTCCCCAAGCAGTATAATGGTCCCCCTATCATGTCCCCAAGCAGTATAATGGTCCCTCTACCATGTCCCTAAGCAGTTTAATGGTCCCATTACCATGTCCCTAAGAAGTTTAATGGTCCCACTACCATGTCTTCAAGCAGTATAATGGTGCCCCTACCATGTCCCCAAGCATTATAATGGTGCCCCTACCAGGTCCTCAAGCAGTATAATGGTCCCCCTACCATGTTCAGGTAGTATATTGGTCCCCCTACCATGTCTAAAAGTAGTTATTGGTCCCCCTACCATGTCCCCAAGCAGTTTAATGTTCCCTCTACCATATCCCCAAGTAGTAAAATGTTCCCCTTACCATGCCCCAAAGCAGTATAATGGTCCCACTACCATATTCCAAAGCAGTATAATGGTCCCCTTACCATGTCCCCAAGCAGTTTAATGGTCCCTCTACCATGTCCCCAAGCAGTATAATGGTCCCCCTACCATGTCCCAAAGCAGTATAATGGTGCCCCTACCATGTCCCCAAGCATTATAATGGTCACCCTACCATGTCCCCAAGCAGATTACTGGTCCCTCTACCATGTCTCCAAGCAGTATAATAGTCTCACTACCATGTCCGCAAGCAGTATAATGGTACCCCTGCCATGTCCCCAAGCAGTATATTGGTCCCATCTACCTTGTCCCCAAGCAGTATGATGGTCCCACTGCTATGTCCCCAAGCAGTATAATGGCCCCCCTACTATGTCCCTAAGCAGTATAACTGTCCAAATACCATGTCCCCAAGCAATTTAATGGTCTCATTACCATGTCCCCAAGCAGTTTAATGGTCCCATTACCAAGTGCCCAAGCAGTTTAATGGTCCCACTGCCATGTCCCCAGGCAGTATAATAGTCCCCCCTACCATGTCTCTAAGCATTATAATGGTGCCCCTACCAGGTCCTCAAGCAGTATAATGGTCCCCCTACCATGTCCCCAAGTAGTATATTGGTCCCCCTACCATGTCTAAAAGTAGTTAATGGTCCCCCTACCATGTCCCCAAGCAGTTTAATAGTCCCTCTACCATATCCCCAAGTAGTAAAATGTTCCCCTTACCATGCCCCAAAGCAGTATAATGGTCCCACTACCATATTCCAAAGCAGTATAATGGTCTCACTACTATGTCCCCAAGCAGTTTAATGGTCCCCCTACCATGTCCCCAAGCAGTATAATGGTCCCACTACTATGTCCCCAAGTAGTATAATGGTCCCCCTACCATGTCCCCAAGCAGTATAATGGTCCCCCTACCATGTCCCCAAGCAGTATTACAGTCCTACTACCATATCCCCAAACAGTTTAATGGTCCTATTACCATGTCCCTAAGAGATTTAATGGTCCCACTATCATGTCCGCAAGTAGAATAATGGTCCCCCTACCATGTCTCCAAGCAGTATAATGGTCCCACTACTATGTTCCCAAGCAGTATATTGGTCCAACTACCATGTCCCCAAGCAGTTAAATGGTCCCACTGCCATGTCCCCAAGCAGTTTAATGGTCTCACTACCAAGTCCCCAAGCAGTATAATGGTCCCACTGCTATGTCCCCAAGCAGGATAACTGTCCCACTTCCATGTCCCCAAGCAGTTTAATGGTCTGATTACCATGTCCCCAAGCAGTATAATGGTCCCACTACTATGTTCCCAAGCAGTATAATGGTCCCACTACCATGTCCCCAAGCAGTATAA